>NC_060174.1:43598986-43871486 GCF_021184085.1 Oncorhynchus gorbuscha | reverse complement strand
GTCTAAGACACTGCATCTCATTGCAAGCGGTGTCACTGCAGAACCTGGTTCAAATCAAGGCTGCATTCCATCTGGCTGTGATTGGGAGTCCCATCGGGCGGCACACAATTGGCCCAGCATCGTCTGGGTTTGGTGGGGGAGGCTGTCATTGTAAATAAGAATTTGTTCTTAACTGACTTGCCTAATTAAATATGGAATATATCACTACACTATCCTCTATGAATCTAATGTAAAGTCATAAATATTCTTTAGGCTTATCCTGCTCTCTTTATGTAGGCTGTCTTTACTGTAGTATGTTGAGAGGAGAATGGACACTAGCAGTAAGGCGATAGTAGTACTCCTCAGGCTCTCTCATCCCTCCAGCTGTTAACACCACTCTGGGCCTGAGGTGGATTGGGAACAATGGCGAGTTCGTAGAAGCACTATTCAACTCTAAGAAAAGACTCTGAAAACCACTTCCCAACTTCACAACAGAGAGCCAGCAGAGGATTGCGGCTATAAGGAGTCATCTCTCTCTCTCTCTCTCTTGCTCTAGCTACCCTGCACTCCTCTCGCTCTCTCTCCCTCTCTCGCTCTCTCTCTCCCTCTCTCGCTCTCTCTCTCTAGTTTTTCTCCACTTCTCTCGCTCTCTCGCCCTAGCTTCTCTGCACTCTCTCTCTCTGTCTCTCTGTCTCTCTTTCTGTCTCTCTTTCTGTCTCTCTCTCTCTCTCTCTCTCTCTCTCTCTCTCTCTCTCTCTCTCTCTCTCTCTCTCTCTCTCTCTCTCTCTCTCTCTCTCTCTCCCTCTTTCTCTCTCTCTCTCTCTCTCTCTAGTTTCTCTCCACTTCTCTTGCTCTCTCTCTCTCTAGTTTATCTCCACTTCTCTCGCTCTCTCTTGCTCTCTCGCTCTCTCCCTCTCTCTTGCTCTCTCTCTCTCTCCCTCTCTCTTGCTCTCTCTCTCTTTCTCTCTCGCTCTCTCTCTAGTTTCTCTCCACTTCTCTTGCTCTCTCTCTCTCTAGTTTATCTCCACTTCTCTCCCTCTCTCTTGCTCTCTCTCTCTCCCCCTCTCTCTTGCTCTCTCTCTCTTTCTCTCTCTCCATATTTCCTGCTAGCTATTCCCCTTTCTAACCAGAACCAGGGGTATTGTTCATATACCCATTAATCTCTATCTGTTGCTGTCAGTTGGTGTTAGAGGCTTTCAGAAGGATCTCGCTCTCTCTGCTGTGGCAGTGCTGCTGTGGTGAAGGGAGGAAGGGGTCATTTATGTGTTATGATGGTGGTGGTAGCTACAGAAAGATAGTGATGAGTATGGGGCCAATTTGGAGGCTCCACTCTCAGCAGTGTCCTCGGGCCTAGAATGGGATCATATTGGAGAGTAATGGGGTTGCTCGAAAAGCAGATGTGGCCTATCTGGAACTCTCTGGAACTCTCTCACCTCTGAGTCACAGAGGCAGGCTATGCCTCTACCAAACCAACACAACACAACAGGCTCTAGCTAGCATGTTCTGAACCAAAATATTCTGTAAATGCATCAGCTTGTCACAGATGTTGGGAGAGACTTTCCACGTAATTTCAATGAAATGAGATAGATGTTGAATTGACATCTGTGGCCAGTGGGTAGTTCTGCTTCTACCTAACCAACACAACAGCTGCTAGCTAGCATGCTCTACCAAACCAAGAAAATGGATTGCTAGCTAATATCTACACCTTTGGACTGTGCCAGGTAGAGAGAAAAGAGCTGTTTAGTCCAACAAGGCCTCGTAGCTCGTAGCTAACTTGAGCTACGCACCTAACTCAATATTTCCGTAGACATCTCCCACTGACATCAGTGCAAGACTTCTGTTACTCAGAGGTTGTAATTCCGCACACTTATCTCAAGTTAGGATTTGGGACCTGAGCATGTTCATGGTGACTATCAGATAGATACATCACTTAGAGTCTATCCTGATTCTGTTTGTGCTATTATGCCAACTCCTTGTCATGCCAAACAATGGAGTTGTCATTGGCAAGAGCACCAACAGATCTGGGACCAGGTTACCTCGAATCCTATTAAACTAAGTCAAGTAATGACTATGAGGCCAAACTGTTAAAAGACCCATTTTCTCACTCCTCACCAGAGGGGGCTGCTGAGGGGAGAACGGCTCATAATAATGTCTGGAACGGAGCAAATTGGAATGGAATCAAACACCAGGTTTGATACCATTCCACTCATTCCACTCCAGCCATTACCACGAGCCTGTCCTCCCCAATTAAGGTGTCACCAACCTCCTGTGCTCCTTAATGGTGTGTGAAATTATTTCTGCTTTACTCATTATATGACTTGGAATGCATGATAGCTACACATTTATGGGGGCTGCTAGCGGATTAATTCAATTTCCCATTCACACACGCTCATTATCAATCCCACTGTAACCCTGCTGAGGAAGACAGTGAGGCTGAGCAACACTCTGTGCCTCAAATGGCACCCTGTTCCCTATATAGTATAATTATTTTTGACCAGAGCTCCAAAAGTAGTGCACTACATAGGGAATAGGCTGCCATTTTGGACGCACACTATAATTATCTTTGACTTAATAATATACACTGAGCATGCAAAACATTAAGGACACCTTTGTCGTGTCTAAGTGATATGGTATGCTATTCCATAAAATAATTAATATTACCTGATTGAGCTAATCATGTAAATGTAAATAACTAGAGAGTTGGGGCACCACAAAATAATATTTATAGGACTATCTTCCGAATAAACTCTTAAAGACCTAGTAATATTTTACATCAATAGCAGTCAACATTAATCATCACTTTTAATTCAGAGTTGTATGTTCTTGGTTATTGTCACGAACCCTGGCTAACAAGTTGAATCAGCAATACAAAATTGGGTTTAATTATTTATTTACTAAATACCTAACTAATCACACATAATTACACATACACATAATTAATCATAACTTGATTACAAATTATGTCATAAAGGAAAACGTCCCTAGCGGGCAGAACAGATATGACAGCTGGTTACACAAAAGAAAAGGGGCTGGATTTGAGTGAAAGAGCGGGAAGAATGGGGGACACAGGGAGAAGCTGTGTTATCGTAAATACAGTATCTTATGCATTCTAAATTACCGCCCATTTGGAAAAGGAAAATGCAATAAAAAGTTACTCTGAGCTTCGGTAGGTTGGTGGTAGATGGAAGGCCATGTTGCCAAACCGAGTCCTTTGTCTTTTGAAGAATGTCTCTGGTTGTCAATTGGATATGTCGTAGTAACATTGTTGTGTGATAGACGGGATACTCTGTCTGTTCCTTCCTAACCCTCGTTTACAGCTGCTGTTGCTAACTCAATGGCTAGGAGGTATCACTTCTGTAGTGAATAAGAGTTCAAAGTTCATACCATTCGCAACCAAAGCTCATGGTGATGTTGGCTTCGTTCTGTAGTTATTATCTGAACCATTCTGACATCGGACCGTCGTCCTCACATCCTCGGAACAGGAGGTTATATTGACGTCAAGGCTTTATATAGGAAGGGAGAAACGGGGTGTGTTTCATAGTTTGCAACCTATGTCTCTTCAGTGGACGGGTCAAGTTGGCTGGATGTCCTTTGGGTGGTGGACCATTCTTGATACATACAGGAAACTGTTGAGCATGAAAAACCCAACAGCGTTGCAGTTCTCTACACAAACTGGTGCACCTGGCTAGTGTCAGGATTTGGCCAGGGTTGTTCCGGTTTTTGGTCACTAGATGCCCCCATTGTGCTTTTTGACCTTTTGTTTTCCCTTGATCCCCATTATTATTTGCACCTGTGCCTCGTTTCCCCTGATTGTATTTAAACCCTTAGTTTTCCTCAGTTCTTTGCTCTGTGTTTGTATGTTAGCACCCAGCCCTAGTATTCTGTGAACTCTTGTTGATCCCAGTGGACGCTCTTGTGGAATTCTGTTTTTTGTTCTTGTTTATTTATTTTTGAGTATCTTTTGAGGCTTTTTATGCTATACCTACCACCTTGTGGATTTTCCTTTTTGTCTTGGAGGATTACCTTTGTTCTTGTGGAATTCCTTTTGAGGTTGTGGAGTTACATGTTACACCGTCTCAAGTACTGTTGTGTCTGCCTCATCTTCTGGGTGCTTCCTACTATTCGTGGCTCAGTTGGTTAAGTGACTGTTTCTCACTCCGGTGACCCAGGTTCGTGACCCGGGTTCGTAACCGGGTCCTGACAGCTAGGGATGTTAAGGTGAGCATATTACTGCCACACCGGCAGTCATGAGTCATGACCGCAGGCAAATTCCTTGTGACTAGGCTTCTCTAGGCTCTGCTGCTGATGGTCATTAGTAGGCTACCAGACTTGCTAACTGTCTGGTACTCAGCACTCTATTGTCCCTCTAATCACTCTAATATCAATTCAAATGTAATGGAAAATCTACTCAAACACTTCATGAGAGCTCATGTTGCGCAACATTTCTATAGGCTCTTCAATTGTGTGAGAAACAAGAGTTTTGATGGCCTTTATTAAAATAGAAGGATCAGCTTTCTATAGGCAAGGTCTACTTCAGTATATTTATTTCTCAACTTTCCTAATATTAAGCATTTTTTAAACACCTCATGTAGCCTAGCCCATGGGCCTATATGTTTTGATAAGGTTTGTATCTGTCACGAATCTCGCCGAAGATGGTGCCTCTTCCTGTTCGGGCGGCGCTCGGCGGTCGTCATCGCCGGCCTATTAGCTGCCATCGATTCCCTTTCCGTTTGTTTCTGTTTATTGGGTAATTGGGTACACCTGTTTTGTTTGTAGGCTATTTAAGGGCACTAGGCCCGCTGGGTATTTGTACGGGCTTGTTTTCTGTTATCTGGTGTATGGAGTGTAATCAGTATTTTTCCGGACAGTTTAGTCCGTCCACGAAATGAATTACCTGCTCTCTGCGCTTGACTCCTCCACTCACCATTGTTAGAAGTTGTAACAGTATCACAACTAAAGTGGCCACATAACTTCTTAAAATTAAGCACATGAATCCGCTTTACAAGGGGTGTAGAGCCTAACTGGTATACATACATAAGCAGAGCGTGAGTTTCAAGTTTGGGGGAAGATAATTGTCACCATAAAAATGCACCTTTATAATAAAAGCATTACATGCATAATCACATTTGAGCATGGTGTTTTCTCACAAATGTATTGCATTTTGGAACATTCACGCGTATAGCGTTGTGTGCGCATTGCTGAGCTTATAATGTGAAGAAATAGCCTAATAGTTTAGCAACATTTTAAACTAAACGTTCTGATCTGTTGAATCAGCCTCATTGCTGAAATGTTGATGTGAGTGGTTATCTTAATATGGGATCTGTCGCATCACGCAACTGTCCTCGACTATATTTGGAATATTTATTTCTCGCACAGTAGGACAAGTTGACCAATAGAATAGGTCAACTTTTGTACTATGGGGGATAGTAGATTGATATAGACTAGTGCTTTTACTGTTCCTTAGGCCTGCTCATCTAGTTGGCCGAGGTAATGTAAATGTGGACAGTTCTTCCAGTATCTTCAATATGTGCCTTGGAATTGGATAAGTGGGACGAGCACAGTTACGTCCCCAAGATGTCCGTGAGAAGAACACGACCACGTGACAGGCATTTGCTAATAATAATTGAGATACTTGAGAGAACCATGTGAGTGAGAGGTGCTTCAGAACACGCAGCCCTGAGAAAGAAATTATAATTATTATATTCAGTAAAACGGTCACTGGGTGCAAAAGGCATGTATTTTAGGGTGCATTACAGCCACACTAGGGGGATGCCGACAGGAAATTTGAGGCATTATCAATTGCTTGTCAAATTGTGAATGACAGACTGATGAAGTGTGTGCAGTTCGTGCGAGAAACGAAGCAGAGCTCACCCGTTTCATGAAAAGTTTTTCAAATCATCATTAGTCACATCATGCAGCCATAGAATGTATTAAAAATCCAAACGTACAGTGCCCTTCTGAAAGTGTTCAGATCCCTTGACTTTTTCAACGTTTTGTTACATTACAGCCTTATACTAAAATGGATAACATTTTTTTTTAAATCCTCAGCAATCTACACACAATACCCCGTGATGGCAAAGCGAAAACACGTTTTTAGAAATTGTTGCAAATGTATTAAAAATTAAAAACAGAAATATCTTATTTACATAAGTATTCAGAGCCTTTGCTATGAGACTACAAAATGAGCTCAGTTGCATCATGTTTCCATTGATCATCCTTGAGCTGTTTCTCAAATCAAATCAAAGTTTATTTGTCACGTGCGGCGAATACAACACCTTCCAGTGAAATGCTTACTTACAGGCTCTAACCAATATTGCGGAAAAAAAAGGTGTGTGTGTGTGTGTGTGTGTGTGTGTGTGTGTGTGTGCGTGTGCATGTGTGTGTGTGTGCGTGTGTGTGTGTGTGTGTGTGTGTGTAGGTAGGTAAGTAAAGAAATAAAACAACAGTAAAAAGACATTTGAAAATAACAGTAGCAAGGCTATATACATACACAGGTTAGTCAGGGTTATTGAGGTAGTATGTACATGTAGGTATGGTTAAAGTGACTATGCATATATGATGAACAGAGAGTAGCAGCAGCGTAAAAGAGGGGTTGTGGGGGGCACACAATGCAAATAGTCCAGGTAACCATTTGATTACCTGTTCAGGAGTCTTATGGCTTGTGGGTAAAAACTGTTGAGAAGCCTTTTTGTCCTAGACTTGGCACTCCGGTACCGCATGCGGTAGTAGAGAGAACAGTCTATGACTGGGGTGGCTGGGGACTTTGTCAATTTTTAGGGCCTTCCTCTGACACCGCCTGGTGCCGTACCAGTTGCTGTACCAGGCAGTGATGCAACCGGTCAGGATGCTCTCGATGTTGAATCTGTAGAACCTATTGAGGATCTCAGGACCCATTCCAAATCTTTTTAGTTTCCTGAGGGGGAATAGGCTTTGTTGTGCCCTCTTCACGACTGTCTTGGTGTGTTGGACCATGATAGTTTGTTGTTGATGTGGACACCAAGGAACTTGAAGCTCTAAACCTGCTCCACTACAGCCCCGTCGATGAGAATGGGGGTGTGCTCAGTCCTCCTTTTCCTGTAGTCCACAATCATCTCCTTAGTCTTGGTTACGTTGAGGGATAGGTTGTTATTCTGGCACCACCCGGCCAGTTCTCTGACCTCCTCCCTATAGGCTATCTCGTCATTATCGGTGATCAGGCCTACCACTATCGTGCCGTCTGCAAACTTAATGGTGTTAGGGTCGTGCCTGGCCATGCAGTCGTGGGTGAACAGGGAGTACAGGAGGGGACTGAGCACGCACCTCTGGGGAGCTCCAGTGTTGAGGATCAGCGTGGCAGATGTGTTGCTCCCTACCCTCATACCAGGGGTGGCCCGTCAGGAAGTCCAGGATCCAGTTGCAGAGGGAGGTGTTTAGTCCCAGGTTCCTTAGCTTAGTGATGAGCTTTGAGGGTACTATGGTGTTGAACACTGAGCTGTAGTCAATTAATTGCATTCTCACACAGGTGTTCCTTTTGTCCAGGTGGGAAAGGGCAGTGTGGAGTGCAGTAGAGAATGCATCATCTGTGGATCTGTTGGGGTGGTATGCAAATTGGAGTGGGTCTAGGATTTCTGGGATAATGGTGTTGATGTGAGCCATTACCAGCCTTTCAAAGCACTTCATGGCTACGGACGTGAGTGCTACGGGTCTGTAGTCATTTAGGCAGGTTACCTTTGTGTTCTTGGGCACAGGGACAATGGTGGTCTGCTTGAAACATGTTGGTATTACAGACTCAATCAGGGACATGTTGAAAATGTCAGTGAAGACACCTGCCAGTTGGTCAGCACATGTCTGGAGCACACGTCCTGGTAATCCGTCTGGCCCCGCAGGATTGTGTATGTTGACCTGTTTAAAGGTCTTACTCATGTCGGCTACGGAGAGCGTGATCACACAGTCGTCCGGAACAGCTGATGCTCTCATGCATGCCTCAGTGTTGCTTGCCTCGAAGCGAGCATAGAAGTGATTTAGCTCGTCTGGTAGGCTCGTGTCATTGGGCACATCGGCTGTGCTGCCCTTTGTAGTCTGTAATAGTTTGCAAGCCCTGCCACATCCGACAAGTCTGAGCCGGTGTAGGATGTTTCAATCTTAGCCCTGTATTGACGCTTTGCCTGTTTGATGGTTCGTCGCAGGGCATAGTGGGATGTCTTGTAAGCTTCCGGGTTAGAGTCCCGCACCTTGAAACCGGCAACTCTACCCTTTAGCTCAGTGCGAATGTTGCCTGTAATCCATGGCTTCTGGTTGGGGTATGTTCGTACAGTCACTGTAGGGACGACGTCCTCGATGCACTTATTGATAAAGCCAGTGACTGACGTGGTGTATTCCTCAATGTCATCGGAAGAATCCCAGAACATGTTCCAGTCTGTGATAGCAAAACAGTCCTGTAGTTTAGCATCTGCTTCATCTGACCACTTTTATAGACCGAGTCACTGGTGCTTCCTGCTTTAATCTTTGCTTGTAAGCAGGAATCAGGAGGATAGTGTTGTGGTCGGATTTACCAAATGGAGGTCGAGGGAGAGCTTTGTACTCGGCTCTTTGTGTGGAGTACAGGTGATCTAGAATTTTTTCCCTTTGGTTGCACATTTAACATGTTGATAGGGATTTGGCAGAACTGATTTAAGTTTCCCTGCATTAAAGTCTCTGGCCACTAGGAGCGCCGCCTCTGTGTGAATGGTTTCCTGTTTGCTTATTTCCTTATACAGTTGACTGTGTGTGGTCTTAGTGCCAGCATCTGTTTGTGGTGGTAAATAAACAACCACGAAAAGTATAGCTGAGAACTCTCTAGGCAAGTAGTGTGGCCTGCAATTTATCACAATATACTCTACTTCTAGCAAGCAAAATCTAGAGACTTCCTTAGATTTCGTGCACAAGCTGTTGTTTACAAATATGCACAGACCGCCCCCCCTCCTCCTACCGGAGTGTGCTGTTCTATCTTGCCGGTGCAGCGTATATCCCACTAGCTGAATATCCATGTCGTCATTCAGCTACGATTCCGTGAAACATAGAATATGACAGGTTTTGATGTCCCATTGGTAGGATATTCGTGATCTTACCTTGTCTAGTTTATTGTCCAATGATTGCACGTTGGCGAGTAATATTGCCGGTAACGGCAGCTTTCCTACTCGCCTTCTCTGGGTCCTGACAAGGCATCCGGCTCTTCGTCCTCTCTACCTGCATCACTTCCTCTTGCAAATAACTGGGATGTCGGCCCTGCCGGGTGTTTGGAGAGCATCATGTGAGTCTTGCTTTTTGTTGAAAAAATCTTTGTCTAATCCGAGGTGAGTGATCTCTGTCCTGATATCCAGAAGCTCTTCTCTGAGGTAAGATACGGTTATAGAAACATTATGTACAAAATAAGTTACAAACAACGCAAAACACCCCCGCACAATTGGTTGGGCGCCCGTAAAACTGCTGCCATTTCTTCCAGCGCCATTTCTACAACTTGATTGGAGTCCACCTGTGGTAAATTCAATTGATTGGACATGATTTGGAAAGGCACACACCTGTCTATGTAAGGTCCCACAGTTGACAGTGCATGTCAGCGCAAAAACCAAGCCATGAGGTCAAAGGAACTGTCCATAAAGCTCTGAGACAGACAGGGTACCAAAACATTTCTGCAGCACTGAAGGTCCCAAAGAACACAGTGGCCTCCATCATTCTTAAATGGAAGACGTTTGGAACCACCAAGACTATTCCTAGAGCTGGCCGCCCGTCCAAACTGAGCAATTGGGGGAGAAGGGCCTTGGTCAGTGACCAAGAACACAATGGTCACTCTGATAGAGCTCTAGAGCTCCTCTGTGGAGATGGAAGAACCTTCCAGAAGGACAACCATCTCTGCAGCACTCCACCAATTAGACCTTTATAGTTGAGTGGCCAGACCAAAGCCACTCCTCAGTAAGAGGCACATGACAGACTGCTTGGAATTTGACAAAAGGAACCTTAAGACTCCATGAGAAACAAGCTTCTCTAGTCTGATGAAACCAAGATTGAACTCTTTGGCCTGAATGCCAAAGAATCACATCTGGAGGAAACCTGGCACCATCCCTACGGTGAAGCATGGTGGTGGCAGCATCATGCTTTTGGGATGTTTTTCAGCGGCAGGGACTGTGAGACTAGTCAGGATCGAGTAAAAGATTAACAAAGCAAAGTACAGAGAGATCCTTGATGAAAACCTGCTCCAGAGTACTCAGGACCTCCGACTGGGGCGAAGGTTCACCTTCCAACAGGACAACAACCCTAAGCACACAGCCAAGACTGGAGAGACCTGAAAATAGATGTGCATGAATGCTCCCCATCCAACGTGACAGAGCTTGTGAGGATCTGCAGAGAAGAAACTCCCCAAATACAGGTGTGCCAAGCTTGTAGCGTCATACCCAAGAAGACTCAGTGTTTTAATCACTGCCAAAGGTGCTTCAACAAAGTTCTGAGTAAAGGGTCTGAATACTTATGTAAATGTGATATTTGTTTATTTTTTTGAATAAATTAGCAAATTTTATAAAACCCTTTTTAAAATTATTTGTCATTATGGAGTATTGTGTGTAAATTCATGAGTGAAAAAAATATTTTATACATTATAGAACAAGTGTCAAGCCCTGGCCTTAGTATTATGTGTTTTCTTCAAATCAAATCAAATTTTATTTGTCACATACACATGGTTAGCAGATAATGCGAGTGTAGCGAAATGCTTGTGCTTCTAGTTCCGACAATGCAGTAATAAACAACAAGTAATCTAGCTAACAATTCCAAAACTACTACCTTATAGACACAAGTGTAAGGGGATAAAGAATATGTACATAAAGATATATGAGTGAGTGATGGTACAGAGCGGCATAGGCAAGATACAGTAGATGGTATTGAGTGCAGTATATACATGTGAGATGAGTATGTAAACAAAGTGGCATAGTTAAAGTGGCTAGTGATACATGTATTACATAAGGATGCAGTAGATGATATAGTGTACAGTATATACGTATACATATGAGATGAATAATGTAGGGTATGTAAACATTATATGTGCAGTGTGGTTGAGATTGCATCGTCTGTGGACCTATTTGGGCGGTAAGCAAATTGGAGTGGGTCTAGGGTGTCAGGTAGGGTGGAGGTGATATGGTCCTTGACTAGTCTCTCAAAGCACTTCATGATGACGGAAGTGAGTGCTACGGGGCGGTAGTCGTTTAGCTCAGTTACCTTAGCTTTCTTGGGAACAGGAACAATGGTGGTCCTCTTGAAGCATGTGGGAACAACAGACTGGGATAGGGATTGATTGAATATTTCCGTAAACACACCAGCCAGCTGTTCTGCGCATGCTCTGAGGGTGCAGCAGGGGATGCCGTCTGGGCCTGCAGCCTTGCGAGGGTTGAACGTTTAAATGTTTTCCTCACGTCGGCTTCAGTGAAGGAGAGTCCGCATGTTTTAGTTGCCGGCCGTGTCAGTGGCACTGTATTGTCCTCAAAGCGGGCAAAAAAGTTATTTAGTCTGCCTGTGAGCAAGACATCCTGGTCTGTGACTGGGCTGGTTTTCTTTTTGTAAACCGTGATTGACTGTAGACCCTGCCACATACCTCTCGTGTCTGAGCCGTTGAATTGAGATTCTACTTTGTCTCTATACTGACGCTTAGCTTGTTCCCTCGCCTTGCGGAGGGAATAGTTACACTGTTTGTATTCGGTCATGTTTCCAGTCACCTTGCTCTGATTAAAAGCAGTGGTTCGGGCTTTCAGTTTCACGCGAATGCTGCCATCAATCCACGGTTTCTGGTTTGGGAATGTTTTAATCGTTGCTATGGGAACGACATCTTCAACGCACGTTCTAATGAACTCGCTCACCGAATCAGCGTATTCGTCAATGTTGTTGTCTGACGCAATACGAAACATATCCCAGTCCACGTGATGGAAGCAGTCTTGGAGTGTAGAATCAGATTGGTCGGACCAGCGTTGGACAGACCTCGGCGTTGGAGCTTCTTGTTTTAGTTTCTGTCTGTAGGCAGGGATCAACAAAATGGAGTCGTGGTCAGCTTTTCCGAAAGGAGGGCGGGGTAGGGCCTTATATGCGTTGCGGAAGTTGGAATAGCAATGATCCAAGGTTTTTCCCGCACTGGTTGCGCAATCGATATGCTGATACAATTTAGGGAGTCTTGTTTTCAGATTAGCCTTGTTAAAATCCCCAGCTACAATGAATGCAGCCTCCGGATAAGTGGATTCCAGTTTGCAAAGAGTCAAATAAAGTACGTTCAGAGCCATCGATGTGTCTGCTTGGGGGGGAATATATACGTCTGTGATTATAATCGAAGAGAATTCCCTTGGTAGATAATGCGGTCTACATTTGATTGTGAGGAATTCTAAATCAGGTGAACAGAAGGACTTGAGTACCTGTATGTTGTTATGATCACACCACGTCACGTTAACCATGAAGCATACGCCCCCGCCCCTCTTCTTACCAGAAAGATGTTTGTTTCTGTCTGCGGGATGTGTGGAGAAACCAGCTGGCTGCACCGACTCCGATAGCGTCTCTCCAGTGAGCCATGTTTCCGTGAAGCAAAGAACGTTACAGTCTCTGATGTCCCTCTGGAATGCTACCCTTGCTCGGATTTCATCAGCCTTGTTGTCACGAGACTGGACATTGGCGAGAAGAATGCTAGGGAGTGGTGCACGATGTGCCCGTCTCCGGAGTCTGACCAGAAGACCGCTCTGTTTCCCCCTTTTACGAAGTCGTTTTTTTGGGTCGCCGGCTGGGATCCATTCCGTTGTCCTGGGTGAAAGGCAGAACACAGGATCCGCTTCGCGAAAGTCATATTCTTGGTCGTACTGATGGTGAGTTGACGCTGCTCTTATGTTCAGTAGTTCTTCTCGACTGTATGTAATGAAACCTAAGATGACCTGGGGTACTAATGTAAGAAATAACACGTAAAACAACAAAAAACTGCATAGTTACCTAGGAACGCGAAGCGAGGCGGCCATCTCTGTCTGTGCTGGTTAGGCCAGGGTGTGACATGGGTGATTTATGTGTCTTGTTTTGTCTAGGGGTTTTGTAGTCTATGAGGTTGTGTTCAGTTGAGTGTTCTAGGTAAGTCTATGGTTGCCTGGAGTAGTTCTCAATCAGAGGCAGGTGTTTATCGTTGTCTCTGATTGGGAACCATATTTAGGCAGCCATATTCTTTTTGTTATCTTGTGGGTGATTGTTTCCTGTCTCTGTGTTCTCTGCACCAATTAGGACTGTTTCGGTTTTGCCACGTTTTCTTATTTTGTATTTGTATAGTGTTTACGTTTTCGTCTTTATTAAAGATGCTTAACAATAACCACGCTGCATTTTGGTCCTCCTCTCCTTCCCAGGAAGAAAACCGTTACAACAAGGCTGTAACGTAACAACATTTGGGAAAAGTCAAGGGGTCTGAATACTTTCCGAAGGCAGTGTACAGCCCAAAGTCTGTATCACAACTAAAGTTGCACAAATAAATAAATTAGGAGGACCTATTTCTATGTTAACCGCTCAACACAAAATAGCTGCATGTGCGCACTTCCTTGGAAAACGCTTGGGGAAAATATCCTTTCTATTCTATTCAGCTGTGTTCAATTGTATTCTTCATGATATAAAATAATGCCACGGAATTATAAGCAAATCGTGACTGCTAAATGAACTAGTGTAGCCCACAGCCATATGGCATAGCCAGATCAGGACCTAACATAAGGACAACTCTGAGGATGCTATTCTGTTCTTCTGAAATAGACTACATTCTCTTCATATCATGTTTCTTTAGACCTGTCTAAAATAAATGTATTTGTGATGGTGTAGGCTATATTACATGGATTTATTCCACTTTTTAAATTGTAGATATTCCAAAGGTCTGCATCAGTGGCTTGTAAGGTATGTGTGGAAGCCAGGAGATGCTAAATGAGTTTGTAAATGAACGGTCAATCACCATGAGACCGGCAGTTATTTCCTTGACAATCACCGGCTGACAAAATTGAATGACCGTTACAGCCCTACACCTGGCAATTTCCACCATACCTGTTCAAAGGCACTTCAATACTTTGCCTTGCCCATTCACCCTCTGAATGGCACACATACCCAATCCATGTCTCAATTTTCTCATGGCTTAATAATCATTCTTTAACCTGTCTCCTCCCCTTCACCTACACTGATTGAAGTGGATTTAACAAGTGACATCAATAAGGGATCATAGCTTTCACCTGGATTCACCTGGTCAGTCTGTCATGGAAAGAGCAGGTGTTCTTAATGTTTTGTACACTCAATGTAGTGCACCACTACTGGAGCTCAATCAGAGCTCCATAGCTCTTGCTCCTCTATCCCTCTCTCCATTTCCCAGCATGATGGTGATTGATGGGGGTGTCTAGGAAGCCCGGTTGCCTCCCCAGCCCAGAGTGTACAGGGCCAGGCAGGAGCCACTGAAGAGCCATGCAGGCTTAATGGGAAAACAGTAAGAGTATGGTCCGAGACAGTGTTAATCTATCACCAACACCTGAATCTGGGTTGACGTTGTTGACTGTGCCACGGTAGGAGAGATTCTAAGGACCAATCATTATTGGGCCTGCTGTTGTTGTACTGCATATAAGGAAGGATGTTGATTCCAACAATTCATAGTATATAATGACATGGCACAATTGAATTGATTGGTATGCAAGAGTATACACAGAACTAGAATGTGTCGGAGCTGCGGAATAATGTTGTTGTCCTCTCATTCCTTTCAATGCCTCACATAGCTCAAACACACACACTATCTATACTCCCCTCCCACACACACACACATTAAGACAGCAGCATGTGTAGAAGTGTTATTAATGGCTAAAGGAGAGGATAAACCTCCCCATTTTCTGAGTGTAATCCAGTGAACAGCCTGTGCTGTGGAACATCATCGCCTCTCACACATCCAAATCTGCATTAGCAGGAAGCCAGCGAGATTAATTCAGATCAATGCTCATCACACAGTGGGAGAGCGAGGAGGAAGTATTAACAACCAACTTTTAACACCCCTGATCACTAACTTGTATGATTACATTAGTGTGACATAAAAAATAAAAATACATCTATGATTATCTTATTTACATGGTAAATATTAATATTGTGAGTTAATTCCCCAAATCTATGATTATCATGTATCTCATAGTACAATATTGATGCACTAACAGCGGTGTGTAATGGACTAAAATGTAAATGCATCTCGTATTTACTTTTTAATATCGACACGTATAATTATTTTATTAAGGACCATAAAATGTTTACCAACTAAATTAAGGATTTGACTGATGCAGTCAATGCTACGCACCTGAGAAAAACCCATCATAAGCAACTTAACATGCATTCATGCAATTAATGATTCAGATCGGTTGATTAAAATGCAATCGCTCTAGCTTCCTGGGGCACAAAGGACACAACAATTAAACGCTACACATCTTGTGAAATAGTCACAATGCGAAACAATTTCAACCTCTCAACAATGTTGACATAGAGAAAAAGTACATTTAAATGGCTTCTCATGGTTTCTATCCTGAGCTTAGTTGTACTGTGTGTGTGTGTGTGTGTGTGTGTGTGTGTGTGTGTGTGTGTGTGTGTGTGTGTGTGTGTGTGTGTGTGTGTGTGTGTGTGTGTGTGTGTGTGTGTGTGTGACCTCTAGCATTACTAATGACTCCAGCATCATCACTATCCCATTCTCCTTCTCAGTGCACCAGACTGTGTCCTTATTAGTCCACAGCATTAAGCCGGACCCACACACTGACAATAGGGAGAGGACCACATCCATTAGTTCCATTGAGAAGTTCACATGCGATGAGAACATTGCAGAAACACACGGTTAAACTGGGAACAAAGCACACTGAGGAGGTAGTTGGACCACAGACATGGAAACCATAACAGAAGTATATAATATGTGCTCCAACTGCAGGGATGATACAACAAACGGACTGCTAAGCAGTCAGCCGCAGACACAGATAGTCTTTCAAGCAGCTGCCTTGCTTGTGGGTAGGCTACATCACCATGGTCTCTCCCCTTCCCTCTTGTTCTCTCTGTGCAAACATGCGCACACACTGGTGTAGTGGTGCCAGGAAAATAACCTGTTCCTCAGCGTAAAAAAACTAAGGAGCTGATGGTGGACTACAGGAGACAGAAGTGTGACGTGGTGAGGTTGGACCCAGGTAGAGAGAAGAGACCAGACGAGGAATCAGTGGTTCAGGATAAACATAATAGTTTACTGAGAAATGTTAGCCGCAGGATCACAGTACAGTTGGAAGAAAGACAAAAAACAAACACTAAGTCTCGACAACTCACTCAGGAAACGACCGCACACAGTAAACAATTTAAGCTTCTGCAAAGAAAAACTGAAACACACCTCTTTTAAAGGGAAATCACAATGAGTAATAGAAAACACCTCTTTTAAAGGGGAAATCACAATGAGTAATAGAACACACCTCTTTTAAAGGGGAAATCACAATGAGTAGTAGAAAACTCCTCTTTTAAAGGGGAAATCACAATGAGTAATAGAAAACACCTATTTTAAAGGGGAAATCACAATGAGTAATAGAACACACCTCTTTTAAAGGGGAAATCACAATGAGTAGTAGAAAACACCTCTTTTAAAGGGGAAATCACAATGAGTAGTAGAAAACACCTCTTTTAAAGGGGAAATCACAATGATTAATAGAACACACCTCTTTTAAAGGGGAAATGACAATGAGTAATAGAACACACCTGAGTGTCATTATTATCTCTAGGATGGTCTCTGCTGCCCTCCGGTGTCAAGTGGAACCATGGCGAGAAGAGGGAGCATGCCCCCATCCACATTGACAGGGCCGCAGTGGAGAGGGTCAAAAGCTTCAAGTTCCTTGGCGTGCACATCAAATCACCGTTTATGTACACAGTTTTGTAAAACGCAGGTGCAGCAAAATGCTAAAGTATATTTCTTCAATAGTGCAGCGATATCTAGCAATAGCAGACCTGAAATTGTGAGGACCTGAGATGGTCCCACCACACCAACAGACACCATTATGAAGAAGGCTCAACAGAGTCTCTACAACCTCAGGCGGCTGAAGAAATTCAGCATGGCTCCTAAAACCCTAACAAATTCCTACAGCTGCACCATTGAGAGCATTATGTCGGGCTGGATCACCACCTGGTACGACAACTGCACTGCCCTCAACCGAACGGCTCTCCAGAGGCTGGTGCGGAGAGCACGCTGCCTGCCGTCCAGGACTTTTACAGCACCGTATACCACAGGTATGACAAAACATGTATTTTTACTGCTCTAATTACGTTGGTAACCAGTTTATAAAAGCATTAAGGCACCTCAGGGGTTTCTAGATTATATGGCAAATATACCACAAACCCCCTCGTGCCTTATTGCCTAAGAATATATGCATATATTACATTTGTAGTCATTCTGACATATAGTTTTTTATGATTTGATTATTTGTGTGACATTTTATTGCACTGGGATGAGCTGATAACACAAGCATTTTACTGCACCCACTATAACATCTGCTAAACTGTGTACGTGACCAACAAACGTTGATGTCCTCCTCTCTGATAATATCAATGCCTACACCCTTTGATGGACATGGTTTTAACAACCTCTCATTCAAACTGAGACAAGTTCCCAGTACCTTCATTGTGCTGCCAATAGCTTCTAGTGATGCTTTGTTTTGATAACCAGCCAGACTTTGAGCCAGCTTCAAATATCTCCCTTCA
This sequence comes from Oncorhynchus gorbuscha, assembly GCF_021184085.1. Taxonomy (NCBI): domain Eukaryota; kingdom Metazoa; phylum Chordata; class Actinopteri; order Salmoniformes; family Salmonidae; genus Oncorhynchus; species Oncorhynchus gorbuscha. Next base: position 43,853,783 of record NC_060174.1, on the reverse strand, counting down.
ATCTTCAATCAAACTGCCATTTCATCTTTTGACAGAAGTCCCATACAACACAACACAGCACGTTACCCAATTATTGCAATTCTATATTTTTTAGCCCTTACTGAAATTCCCATTAAAACTTTTCACGCAGAGATTCTGTCAGCCATTTCTCCGCAGCAACGTCTTTGTCCTACAAACACTAAAACTTCCGGAGCTGTTTCTATACTCTGCGTCGTGTTTCTTTTTTATCAACTCTTCTCAGGGGCTGAAGGTTGAGCCACAGCCATTGTTATCCTCAGTTAATTGGGTCAGTTGATGGTGCAAAAGGTAGAACAATGCAGCACAATACACTGTAGATCCAGTGCCTTCAGAAAGTATTCACACCCCTTGTCTTCTTCTTCTTCTTTCACAAATGTATGAAAAATAAAGCCCTAACATATCTTGATTACGTAAGTATTACATCCCCTGACTCAATATGTCTAAGAAGCACCTTTGGCAGCGATTACAGCTGTGAGTTTTTCTGGGTAAGTCTCTAAGAGCTTTGTACACCTGGATTGTACAATATTTGCGCATGATCATTTTTTCATTCTTCAAGCGCTGTCGAGTTGGTTGATAATCAATGCTAGACAGCCGTCTTGCCATTGATATTCAAGCCGATTTAAGTCAAAACTGTAACTAGGACACTCGGAACATTCAATGTCTTCTTGGTAAGCAACTCCAGTTTATATTCGACCTTGTGTTTAAAGTTATTGTCCTGCTGAAAGGTGAATTTGTCTACCAGTGTCTGTTGGAAAGCCGACTGAACTAGAAACGCTAACAGGGAGTATGTTACGGTGACGCTACAGGGGAAACGCCAACAGGGAGTATGTTACAGTGACGCTACAGGGGAAACGCCAACAGGGAGTATATTACCGTGACGCTACAGGGGAAACGCCAACAGGGAGTGTGTTACCATGACGCTACAGGGGAAACGCTAACAGGGAGTATGTTACAGTGACGCTACAGGGGAAACGCCAACAGGGAGTATGTTACCGTGACGCTACAGGGGAAACGCTAACAGGGAGTATGTTACAGTGACGCTACAGGGGAAACGCTAACAGGGAGTGTGTTACAGTGACGCTACAGGGGAAATGCTAACAGGGAGTATGTTACCGTGACGCTACAGGGGAAACGCTAACAGGGAGTATGTTACAGTGACGCTACAGGGGAAAAACGCTAACAGGGAGTATGTTACCGTCACGCTACAGGGGAAACGCCAACAGGGAGTATGTTACGGTGACGCTACAGGGGAAACGCCAACAGGGAGTATGTTACAGTGACGCTACAGGGGAAACGCTAACAGGGAGTATGTTACGGTGACGCTACAGGGAAACGCTAACAGGGAGTATGTTACAGTGACGCTACAGGGGAAACGCTAACAGGGAGTATGTTACAGTGACGCTACAGGGGAAACGCTAACAGGGAGTATGTTACAGTGACGCTACAGGGGAAACGCTAACAGGGAGTATGTTACAGTGACGCTACAGGGGAAACGCTAACAGGGAGTATGTTAAAGTGACGCTACAGGGAAACGCTAACAGGGAGTATGTTACAGTAACGCTACAGGGGAAACGCTAACAGGGAGTATGTTACAGTGACGCTACAGGGAAACGCTAACAGGGAGTATGTTACAGTGACACTACAGGGGAAACGCTAACAGGGAGTATGTTACAGTGACGCTACAGGGGAAACGCTAACAGGGAGTATGTTACGGTGACGCTACAGGGAAACGCTAACAGGGAGTATGTTACAGTGACGCTACAGGGGAAACGCTAACAGGGAGTATGTTACGGTGACGCTACAGGGGATACGCTAACAGGGAGTATGTTACAGTGACGCTACAGGGGAAACGCTAACAGGGAGTATGTTACGGTGACGCTACAGGGGAAACGCTAACAGGGAGTATGTTACAGTGACGCTACAGGGGAAACGCTAACAGGGAGTATGTTACAGTGACGCTACAGGGGAAACGCTAACAGGGAGTATGTTACGGTGACGCTACATGGGAAACGCCAACAGGGAGTATGTTACCATGACGCTACAGGGGAAACGCCAACAGGGAGTATGTTACCGTCACGCTGAGGCGAAACTGATCTCAGTAAACAAAGATATTTCTGGAATGACAGATAGAGGTTGTGGCTCTACAAAGTCTTTCTCATGAATAGTTCACCTCTATCACCTCAATCTGTCAACTGCATTCCACAATAACAGAAGTATAGTATAGCATTAGACAAATCGAACAATAGACAGGATCTTATGAATGCATTGACAATGTACTTCAAGCAGAAAGGAGTTATGAATGTGAAAACTAGGGCCCACCACAGAGAGGTGATAATAAACACGAACACACACGGGCGTGTGCGCACACATGCACTCACACGGCGCACGCACACGCAAACACACACCAGCCACAGCTGGAGTTTCTTTACAAATTGAATAAATGCAGATGGCATGGCATTCTGAAATTGTTTTCCATATTAAATATACAGCCCCAGATTCACAAATTACACATGAAATAAGATCAGGTCTCATTCCAATTCATTTCACATCACAGGGGGAATATGCTAATGTTTAGTTGGGGGAGAGGCAGTGAGAAAATGGGAAATTGGATTAAATACAGCCTGAGGCAACTAGGGAAGAGGATGACTAGAACTAGAGAACTCGCATTTTCTGACAAACAGGCTGAGCTCAGGTGCCGTACGAATCAAGCATCAAGGAGTGCTGATCTAGGATCAGCTCCCTCGCTGTCCATGTAATTTTATTAATTGTGATCTAGAAGGAATTACTGATCCTAAATCAGCACTCCTACTCTGAAACGCTTGATAAATAGGAGCCCGTGTGATTGCTGAGCTAAAACACAGCTCCACGTCTTCATTCCAAACCACTACCACCCTGCCCACAGATGTAAAAAAGAAAGACAGGGGAATCACTCCAGTCCAATTTGCTCAATATTTCTCAAATCTCCTGCCCCTTCCAATACGATAAACAGATTTCAACACAGGGGCAGGACAAAGTCCTAGTCAAAGAGAATCAGCTAATACATTCTGTTCTGTGAAACTAAGCTACTAATGCCGATGGCCTTTGTGGAAACCAAATCTTTAGACAGGACTAATGGAGAGTTCCCTTAGCCTCTATCCAACAGGACACCTTACCAGTGTCTATCGTGATGACCTAATTCACTGGCTTCTCCTGTAGTCTCCCTCTGCTGATTCCACAGCTGCTAGTGTAGAGGTGACAGAGAGTTGGCAAATGAATAGTCCTCGCCTCACAACATCAATATATAGGAGTATTCATATGTTCTCAAGAAAGAAAGAATTGGGAATTGATTTTCTCAGAAAACATCGGGTTGCATGAAAATTATTCATTCCCAAGAAAGAATTGTGATTTTGGTACAAATTTGCATCCGTCATATACATACATACAGACACTTACACATCAATGAACACATGCTGTGCATCGAACAACAATAGGCTATTCTAACAAAATCCCTACAAGTTTTTCACATGAACATCATTGAACACTGGGCACACTGGAAAACTGGCACTACAACCAACATATATTATTATTGGCCCCTGTCCCAACACTGGAAGCAATAAAAGCTCTCACACGCTGCTGTGCATCACAATCAAACACTGGCACTATAAAACCAAAGCAAATCATTGGCCACGGTGCCAAGTTCCAACATCATCTCTGTAAGGGCCCCAACTCTAGGGGCCCTAACACTAGGGGCCACACAACAACTGTCAACACAATTACACTGCAGGGTGTCACATAATTTCTCTCTCCCTCCATGAATGCCAGAGGTTGTTTCCTGAGTGCGGCATGCAGTGCCTCTCCAAATCACGGGGAGGGAGTGAGCGAATGAGAGGGGGATTAAAGGTCTAATGCCAGCAGATGAGAAAGAGAGAGTGAGAGAGATGCATGGAGAGATGGGGAGAGAAAGAGAGAGAGAGAGCGAGAGAGATGCATGGAGAGATGGGGAGAGAAAGAGAGAGAGAGAGCGAGAGAGATGCATGGAGAGATGGGGAGAGAAAGAGAGAGAGAGAGCGAGAGAGATGGATGGAGAGATGGGGAGAGAAAGAGAGAGAGAGAGAGCGAGAGAGATGCATGGAGAGATGGGGAGAGAAAGAGAGAGAGAGAGCGAGAGAGATGGATGGAGAGATGGGGAGAGAAAGAGAGAGAGAGAGCGAGAGAGATGGATGGAGAGATGGGGAGAGAAAGAGAGAGAGAGAGAGCGAGAGAGATGCATGGAGAGATGGGGAGAGAAAGAGAGAGAGAGAGCGAGAGAGATGGATGGAGAGATGGGGAGAGAAAGAGAGAGAGAGAGAGAGAGAGAGAGAGAGAGAGAGAGAGAGAGAGAGAGAGAGATGGATGGAGAGAATGGGAGAGAAAGCGAGAAAGAGAGAGCGAGAGAGATGGATGGGAGAGATGGGGAGAGAACGAGAGAGCGAGAGAGTGAGTGAGAGAGATGGATGGATGGATAGATGGAGAGAGAGAGAGAGAGAGAGAGAGAGAGAGAGAGAGAGAGAGAGAGAGAGAGAGAGAGAGAGAGAGAGAGAGAGAGAGGGGGAGCGAGAGAGAGAGAGAGGGGGAGCGAGAGAGAGAGAGGGGGGGGAGAGAGAGAGAGAGAGAGAGAGAGAGAGAGAGAGAGAGAGAGAGAGAGAGAGAGAGAGAGAGAGAGAGAGAGACATCACACTGGATCTCCAATCCAAAAGGATTCATGTTGGAAACAACTTCACAGCCGAGTCTACTTAGAGTATGTCTATGGAGGCCATAACTCTCTGCTGACTATACCCAGCCATAATTAAAATAGCTGTTAAAAGTTCATATAGCTGTTAGAGTTACACATTAACATGAGGTTCATAATATCAATGTATGAGCATGTCATAATGACAAATAATCTGTGTACATTCCTCACACTGAAGCAGGTAATGTGATACCTTGTCACGTGTACCTGTTGAACGTATTGTAGCTAGTCCGCTCTAAAAGCTTTTTTTCTGACCAGTGTCAGTGTCCTAATGTATATTATGCTCTATTGGGGCATTACTGAGGGATGGTGACTGCAGGGAGACTTGTAATTCAGCTATCCAGATGGTCGTAAAATCCTGCGCTATTAAGTGCCATATAATGCATGCGTAATAGTCGTTTTTCCATTACATTATGGAATTACCACTCTTGCACATATCGCACAGGAGACATGCACCCAGTTAAGTGCAGATTTAGTACATAGTACACACCTCGTTCCTCTTGTATTTTGACAGTGATTTCGATGAACGGTTCAGTCTCCCTGTCCAGGCGCATGGCTATCACGATATCTCCACTCTCCTTGCCCACGTTGATTGGGGTAATATCTGTCTTCGGATAAACCAGCTCAAAGGAGGCTGCCTGAAACCTGGCTGGGCTCAGGCTCATAACGACAGAACCGATGCTTGCATCTTCGGAGACATTGAGGAAGACCATGCTACCAGAGTCCAACAATGCCCTATGCATCCGCCCTGCCCTTCCCAGGCTGCCCAACTCCCCTGGCTGGCCTGGGCGCAGTGGGCACCACTGTCGTGGGGTAACCGTGATCTCAACACCCTTACTGATTCTGCAGGGCCAACCATGGTCTTTAGCAAAAACATAGAACTTGATTGCAGATGGGAGGCCCAGTAGGGAGTCCATTAGCAAAACTTCGCCAGTTTTTGGTACCACATAGAAACTGCCGTTTTTGGGAACAGGGAAGTACGTCAACTCTGCGTTCTTTCCACTGTCCGCATCAAGCGCTTCCATCGTGTAAACCACAGACCGGAGTGGAGTCGCGTCATTCAAAGTTAATTTCAAGTCTGCATTGCGAAAAGTGGGTTCGTGGTCGTTGGTGTCCAAAACATCCACTTTCACCGACGCAACCTGAAAGGCAACATGGCCCGCTGAAACGCATGTTTGGCAACACAAACTTACACTCAGTAGGTATTCGAAGCGCTCTTCCCTGTCCAAAATCCTGGAAGTTTTAAGCAATATATTTCCCTGTTTATGGTGGGCAAAGACGTGAAAATCCTCGCTGCCATTCCCATAGAGTTTCAAGTGCATTCCCGATTCTGGACACCATTTTTGCGCGTTGATGCGCTTCACAGGAATGCTTAGTCCATTCACTTTTGATGCCTTTGGCGAGTTCTCAAATACATGCCCATGAAAGAAAGGCAGTCTATCATCCGTTTTATATCCAAAAACAAACAGACAGTAAGTCAATAAAATATACAAAATCATGGTGGTAACAAGTTGTACCACCGAATGGTTCAGGAGTTTCATATGTGACAGCAAATCAATGAAAGGCAAAAATAAAATGCCCCCGTCTGGTAAAATCAAAAAGCTGTTACATATTTGTCCGATGTCTCCTCCGTGAATTGACCTGGGTCTACTGAACTTTCACCTTAGTATCCGGTGAGATCTTCCGACTGTCTGTCGCTGTTCCATGCAGCACTACGTGCAATCCACCGCTGCAGGCAGTTACTGGTTGCTCGCTACCAGCAGCTTTCAGCCCTGGCGTGCTGGACAGCGCCAAGCGCGGGGGCGTGGCGCATAGGGACGGAATTCTCGGAGAACCCAACCCCATGTGACCGCCTGGTAGCTGCTTGCATCCTGGGATCTAGTCCGTTCCACTGCGGTTAATTAAGAAGTCTGTGACCAAATAAACTACTTGTGCAAACATGAACCATTGAGCACTCTCAGTTATTGATCTCCACTCTTTAGCCCGAAGACTTAGCGGGAGTCAAATACAGACGGTGAAGCAGTTCTCTCCTGGCACAGTCAATTCCAACTCAGATATTCAATGTATTGTGGAAAGCTAGGAACATGACACATGGTAGAGACAATATGAATGGGCAACATAGTGGCAAATTAGGAGTCAAGGTTAGGCTGTTGTAAATGAGAACTCAAACAAAAATACTTGAATTGTGAGATGTAGCCTTTTAATAGAGTGAGAAAAGGGTCTTGCAAACTGGGCAGTAGCTCTGTGCTCTGTGTTCAGCAGAGTGTTAACAGTCAACCGGTGATCACTGGTCCATGCCTACCCAGCCACCAGAACACCCCCAGCATTGTTATCTTCAAGTGCAACACAAAAATTCTCACAGTAATTTCATGGCTCATGACAATTTGACAACAGCTAAATATGTGGGTACGGACTTCAAATGTGATGTTGCCAAATTGTTTATAGTGTCACATATTAGATAAGAGGGTAACAACATGATGGAACCTGGATGTTTGGTTTCATCCAGAACTCTCCTGTAACCTCTGAGGTGAGACAGACACTTGCGTTACATCTACATTTTTCACACTTCCCCCAAAACTTGCACACTCCCTGTCGTGGATTTATAAACATTGAATTGGTGTAAGCATTGGCTAGAGGGAGTTTCGCCCATTGTTAAATCCATGACGGCAGTGTGCAACACGCTTGGGTAGAAGGGGGTCAAGGGCTCCTTCCTGGCCAGTACAGAAAGAGGATGCTTCTCTATCCTAATGAGATCTAAGAGGTTACAACTGTGTTAGTTACATCAATTATTAATGAATATGAGTGCATGTTGTTTGTGTATTAACCTCACTTGATGTGTGAGAGAGAGAGAGAGAGAGAGCACAAATACCATGTATACATTCCATATTCATAATGATGATCTGAATGTCATAAACAAATGGCACCATTTTTATATATCATATTACATTATGAATGCCCTACTGCAACTGTCAGTGTAAGAGATGACACGAGCAAGCACAAACTGGCACACCTAAGGGTGTACTTAGTGTGTGTGAAGGTGGCCGAGATTCTGCCTGCAGGGATGAAAAACCAACAGGTTGAACACACACACACACACACACACACACACACACACACACACACACACACACACACACACACACACACACACACACACACACACACACACACACACACACACACACACACACACACACACACACACACACACACACTACAAAATATACCATGAGGAATACAAAATCTGTGAGAAACCTTTTTTTCATCCCTCCTACAGCAGAAATAGGGGATGCCTATTTAGTTGCACAACTGAACTGAATGCATTAAACCGAAATGTGCCTTCCACAAATAACCCAACCCCTCTGAATCAGAGAAGTGGGGGGTCTGCCTTAATCATCATCATAGCAGTTGGCGGTTAACTCCCTTGCTTAAGGGCAGCACAGCAGATTTCTCCACCTTGCCAGCTCAGGGAAGGCTACCTGCTGCAAGGGTACCATGGGAAAAAAATACTACCCACAGCCCGCAGCTAGCTTCATGCTTACATTTGGCCTGATTCAGACTTAGGAAGTGTATGCCTTTCCTATGCGTTTTGAATTAAGCACTTTTCAGTATTTGGTATTCAGACCTAACTTGTTTAACATAGCAGTGACCCTTTCTCCTGTAGTCTCAAAATGATTCAACATTTTGTTTCATGTAATAAGGTGTATTTTCTACTTCAAATGGAGCACATGTAACAGAAAAGAAGACTGGTCTCAGCACCAGTGTAACACACGTGATTGTACTTCGTAACACTCTTGTGTTGTGTTTTTAAAGAAAGGACTGTACAGCCAGCGATCCCAGCTGATTGATGATTATTCTGACGATAGACACATGGAAGCACATTGGATATGCAGGACAACGGTATGTTGATGGCCGTAGATTCGGGATTCTTCGCTTGCATGTCAATATCAGACTGGGTACAATGACAAAAATATACTGAACAAAAATATAAACGCAACATACAACAATTTCAGAGCTTATACAGAGTTACAGTTCATATAAGGGAATCAGTCGATTGAAATATATTCATTAGGCCTGAATCTATGGATTTCACATGACTGGGCAGGGATTCAAAACAGAAAGGAAAATGCCACACATTGCTGTTCATGCTCCCAGGTGATTTTAATGATACAATGTTTTCGACCTTTAGGTCTTCATCGGGCATTAAGGCCATGAGGAGACAGTGTTCAGCCTGTGGATCCAGAATGATCCCCTTTGAGGAAGTTTCCTCTCAATGTCCCCTCCCCTGCGTGACATCTTGACCATTTCTATTCCAGTGTATCTCAGAGAACTAATAGGATGTCCAGCTTGTACAAAATGAACAGCAACCAGATTGCTTGTCTCACCTGTCCGTATGTTGCTGCGGTGCTCACTGATCGGGGGGAGGGGAGGGGGGGTAATCAGATTTAACCACAAAGTCTCTCACATTTGGTGAGCGTAACGTGGGGGATATTTAAAATGGGTTTCAATTGTGGGACAGTATGAATAACGTACCAGTGCTTCCTGATAATGTCCTGAAATAAAATCAAATCCAATTTTATTTGTCACATACACGTGTTTAGCAGATTTTATTGCGGGTGTAGAGAAATGCTTGTGTTTCTAGCTTTAACAGTGCAGTAATATTTAACAGTCATATCTAACAATTTCACAACAATACACTCACATCAAAAGTAAAGGAATGGAATTAAGAAATGCCTTCCCCAATGGTGAGTATTGGGTGAAGCATGATGGGACATGTTCTGCTTCTTCTTTAACTTTTGGTTGAAGGCTTTCCAACTGTGTCAGTCCTTCAAAACAATCATTGGCATGCAGGGATGCAGCTATGGGTGGGCCTTGGAGGGCATAGGCCCACCCACTGGGGAGCCAGTCCCAGCTAATCAGAATGAGTTTTTCCCCACCAAAGGGCATTATGGTTACACCTGGCCTGCAGTTGTGAGGCCGGTTGGGCATACTACCAAATTCTCTAAAATGGCGTTGGAGACGACTTATGGTAGAGAAATTATAATTCAATTCTCTGGCAACAGCTATAGTGGTCATTCCTACAGTCAGCATGCTAAAGTGGCCTTTTATTGTACCCAGCACAAGGTGCACCTGTGTAATAATCATGCTGTTTAATAAGCTTCTTGATATGCCACACGTGTCAGGTGGAAGGATTATCTTGGCAAATGAGAAATGCTCACTAACAGGGATGTAAACATATTTGTGTCCAACATTTGAAAGAAGTAAACATTTTGTGCATATGGGACATTTCTGGTATTTTTTATTTTAGCTCATGAAACATGGAACCAACACTTTACATGTTGCGTTAACATTTTGTTCAGTGTAGTACAATATACAGTAAATGTAAGTACCTGATGATAGACACAAGGAAGCACATTGGATGTGCATTACAAGAGTATGTTGATGGTTGTAGATTTGTGATTTGTCTGTTAGAATAGAAATAACTGTAAATTAGCAGGGAGTTAATGCAACCATTACAATAACAGCATGCTGGCGAACTCGCTCATCCCAGGAAGCCCCAAATATCTAACAGGTACAATACTGTATATACATCAGGATATGTACAGTATTCAATCATATGAAATGTCATTCAAATAAGTTGACTCACTCACATAAGTATACCTGGATCAGTGGAGGCTGGTGGGAGGAGCTATAGGAGGATGGGCTCATTGTAATGGCTGGAATGGAATCATTGGAACGGTATCAAACACATCACAGATATGGAAACCACATGTTTGACTGTTCAGATTTTCCATTCCAGCCATTACAATGAGCCCATCCTCTTCCAGCTCCTCCCACCAGCCTCTACTGACCTGGATGCACATGTATCATGCTTAGGCTATTGGCTAGGCTAATGTGGTCCTTTGTAGCTCAGTTGGTAGAGCATGGCGTGTGTAATGTCAGGGTATTGGGTTTGCTTCCAGGGACTACCCATACGTAAAATGTATGCATGCATGACTGTTAGTCGCTTTGGATAAAAGCATCCGCTAAATGGCATTCATTATTATTATTCTACAGATGGCGACAATTAGCATAACTCTCCGATTTGGCCCCTTTCCCACCAAACATTCCCTTGTTCATAGAGCAGGTTTGCTGCATGAGCTAGGCGGTGGAGACCAACTACAGCCAGAGAGGAAGGTAAAGAAATCTTCCCAACTCGGTGGAAAAATCTGGTGCCAGGCTCCAGGTTTGAACTGCCATGCTTGTTCTGCGATCCATTATGATTCCATGATGATTCCATGAAGTGAGCTACATGTCCCAAATTATGGAACAACTTGTTGTGCGGTAAATATGATGCATTATTGCTAGGAACCCACAGGATCAACCACACAGACATGACAGAGGAAAAGGAAAACCAATGTTGTAATGGAATGATGCCAAATGTAGGCTAAATATTGAGAGAAAACAAAAACAAAATAAGCCCATTAATGTGACAGTTTATAACGTGTGTGTGTATTACTGATGTCTAATATCTAACATTATACAAATTGTAAAAAAGAAAATATTACAAAAAATGAAGAAAAGTCCAGGCTGAAATTAAAACATTCTAGAGCACATAGAGGTTACATTTGGCCCGAATGTTACTGCACGAATTTGGCTTGTCATCTCATTTGGCTTGTCATCTCATTTGGCTTGCGTCAAAGAGTCATCCCTGCAAGTTATTTAAAAGGCCACACAATTTCAATTCTGCGTAACGGCACAGCATTTCATATACTTCACTGTAGGAAGCGGCACACCAGTCATGTTGATTTGATTCAGTTTGCTGCCATATGACTGGTTTCACATTTGTCTCCTGCGAGAATGGTCTTATTTCTATCGGGCAAAAAAATACATGTGATGTTTTTCCACTTGCAACCGACAGTTTGGTCGACCTTATTCGTCGTTTCCTCGCACGTAAAGCTGGCGGAACTATGAGAGAATTAAGTCAAGGTCAGAATATGGCGTATCTGTAGACACACACCCGCTACACCTCCAGCTCTTTGATCTCCACACCAAACGCGTACTTTGCTGGCACTGGATTTTCCCCATGCATAAATTCAAGGTCAGAATATGTAGAGAGGAAAGTGCATTGAAAGGGAATGAAGTTATATTTATGGACGCGTAGGGGAGAGTGGGGTAAATTGAGCAAAGCGCTTAGTTGAGCCACCGCTTGTTTTTAGGAAACCATATACAAAATTAATAATTTGATCAAATATTTAGGAAGATTCCATTTCATGGAGTCTGTGAAGGAAGAAACAAAATGGAAAAAGTCGTAAGCAAGTTAGGTTTTCACCAAGACAAATTTTATTTGTTGTGTTAGAGGTTTCATGATGCTTCGATCTAAATCAAGTAGATCATTTAAAGATTGTTCTATGCATCAGTTGGGGTCTCCATAAGCTTCAATTTGAGGTCCTGAACCTAGCATGAAAGTGCATCCTTGTAGCAGTGTGGGCTAATATAGTAAAAATATGTGGCAAGTTGAGCAAATTTAATGTACTCTTCCCAGGCATAATGCAAGGCATTGTCGCAGGGATATGTGGTAACACCAGGGCCTCGTCTATGTTAAAAGTGCTTTAAAAAAGTGCAAAGTGTTTGTTAGGTGTTAAGCCTGTGTTAAAATAAGTTTAAAATGATTAAGACAAAAATGTGATTGTGTTGAATTGTGTTTGGAGAATAAAGATAGACATGGTTTTTAAAAGGTAGTGGTAACATTTCATTCAGTACAGAAATTAATAGGTGGCTCAACTTACCCTGTCCCAAAGCTCAACGTACCCTGTCCCGAGGCTCAACCTACCCCCATACCCAGGGTAAGTTGTGCCAAGAGACTGTAATGTTTACATTCATTCTAATTATTTCCAGGGATACACAACATCCTGAACTATATGTCGATATCTTTGTTAGAAATAATTGTATATTTCCCTTGACTGAGTGATACTGAATGTAAACATGGCTCAACTTACCCCACTCTGTACTAACTCTAAATTCCCCCTTCATGAATAATTGACCAAATCCATTCCCTTCACCCAAGTAGAAGCAGCTTTAGCTTCTTAAAGGCAATGGTTGAAGTGTGCTACAGGAGCAGTACTTACTGTAACTGATGTAGCACATTTACCTGTGTCTGTGCTCTGTCTGTGCCTTAGAGAGAGAGAGAGAGAGAGATATGGAGAGAGAGAAAGCAAGGGATGGAGTGAGGTGGCGGAGGGGAAGCCCCTGAACTGCGGAATGTCCACCTTACTTGGATGAGTTGAACAATAAGGAAGGAGAGGGATGATAGCCATGGCCTTGCATTGTGCTCTGAAGGTTAACTGCCTTCATAAAAATAAATGATTGAATACATTGATGGATGGATGGCCAGACAGACGGATGGACAAAACAATGAACCAAGGAATGAATGAACCCCTAAGTGAATAACTAGGCATCAAAACTATTATTGTAGTTCAGTTCTACATTTATAGATTCCCACTCCTCAAAGGAAAGTTTCAGGGTTTTATTGTCACGTGCATTAGTACAGTGAAATGCCTTTCTTGCTTGCTCTTTCCCAAAAATGCAGTAGTTTATATCAGTACTACTATACGTCAAGTAGAATAAAAACACACAAGAAATAGAAATAAGAAGAACAGGAGAAAGTAAGTAAGCTGTACACAAGGTCAGTTCCAGGGTCAGTTCCAGGGTCAGTGCCAGTACCATATTTACAATGTGCAGGGAAAGTGGCGTGGTAGGGTTAGATATGTATAGGGGTAGGGTGACTAGGCATCAGCATACACACTGAGTGTACAAAACATTATGAACACCTGCACATTCCATTACATAAACTGAACAGGTGGATCCAGGTGAAAGCTACGATCCCTTACGGATGTCACTTGTGAAATCCACTTCAATCAATGTAGATGAAGGGGAGGAGACAGGTTAAAGAATGATTTTTTTAAGCCTTGAGACAATTGAGATATGAATCGTGTATGTGTGCCATTCAGAGGGTGAATGGGCAAGGCAAAATACTTAAGTGCCTTTGAATGGGGTATGGTAGTAGGTGCCAGGTGTACCGCTTTGTGTCAAGAACAATCAACAGTTTCCCGTGTGTATCAAGAATGGTCCACCACCCAAAGGACATTCAGCCAACTTGACACAACTGTGGGAAGCATTGGAGTCATGGGCCAGCATCCCTGTGGAATTCTATCAAAGCCTTGTAGAGTCCATACTCCGACAAATTGAGGCTGTTCTGAGGGCAAAAGAGGAAGTGCAACTCAATATTAGGAAGGTGTTCTTAATGTTTTGTACGGTGTCGGCCACTCATCTCTGCCTTTTTCTGTGTTCACGTCTAACCACATTGCATTTTGAAGTATAGGAAATACCACCCATTTTCAAGTCCATTCTCTCATGTTTCATGCCTCTGACATGCGGTAATGGTAAATTTACTTTCACCCCGGCCTATATATCACGGTGACAAAGGCATATGAACTAACAGGTTATAGGGTAAACAACACAATTATCACAACAAATAGGTTGTAATATGGCTTTTTTCCCCTGGCTTTGCTTCCCACGCACCACTACTGTTGTACACTCAGTGTATGATAAACAGAGTAGTAGCAGTGTACATGATGATTTTACATGAGTGAGTGTGCGTGTGTGTAGAGTAAGTACGAATGTGTGTGCATGTTATGTGTGTGTGAGCAAATGAAGTGTTTGTGTGTCTGTGTGTGTGTGCATACATGGACCTGTGTGTCAAGATTTTGATTGTATAACTTAATAATAATAATAATTGTTAAATAAAAAAGGGCAAATTAAGTCATACGATCAAAATCTTGACACACAGGTCCATGTATGCACACACACACAGACACACACACTTCATTTGCTCACACACACATTCCATACACATACATTCATACTGACTCTGCACACACGCACACTAAGTAGTATTCCTGTGCTTGTAGCTCTTCAGGCTATTAGTCCTCAATAAAAGCCTTGGGAAACTACTGTAGCTACTGTAGCCATAAAGAATCTGTATAAATAAGGATATTTCAACTATTGCTAATTAGCCCAGAGCTGTAAGCCTCCCTCAAGGGACCACCTAGTGAACTACTTCAGCTACACTGTAACGGCATAGAAGTGATCATTGTGCATTAATGAACGGTTAAGAAGATACTCATTAGTTATGAACAGAGCGTCATACTCAAAATCGAGTTTACGTTTCTCGATTATCATCGTCATATACACTATCATCTTCTGCAACGAAGTATCAAAGAACAGACTGAGATGAGTGAAAGTTTTATTGATGGATGGTTTTCCAGTGTGTGTGTGTGTGTGAGAGAGAATATATTCTTCACATTCCTCCATCTCAAAGACATTTAGTCACGAAGGAAGCCCAGAGAATAGCATAGGTCTATGTCATTGTAAATGATAGCAACAACATTGTCTACCTAATAGATTGGTTCTAACTAACAAACACACACAAGGCCTTGCGCCAACAGGGTCTCTTGTGAAGCTCAGCGGAGAGCAGGCTCTCTTATGGCCATACTGATTAGAAGAACTTGAGTCCCAAGCCAAGTGATTACACTCACAAATAATAATGGATTAAAAGGAGACCTTGTTGCCGCTCTGACTGAATCATGCTATCCGCTATCCTACTAGTTCACTAAATGAATTCCTCTACTATCAGAGGAGCTGGGAGATAATTATGTCATTAAAAATGAACTGAAAATATCATCAGTACTAGACGTCTCTCTCAGATATCTTAGATATTGTATTTATCTGAGAGAGATGGTAGATGTGGGAATTAGATAATGATGTACTATTCAGAATAAAAATAATTGATGCGTATACATACAGATTAAATACTTTCCAGAATGTCCCATTCATCATACGAAGGCGAGATCATTACAATATGTTCTATTGTATAATTCTATTGTATAATTCATTCTCTGGATGAAGGCGGGGGAAACGGACTAATATTTTTTACTACATTTGTTAAGCCATATAGGAAGATAGATTGCTAAATTTCGGAATGTCCATCGTTCACCGTCCATGCTTGTCGCTCCGAATGTCCTCTTCTTGTGGCTTTAAAATCTCGCCCACTCGGCCAAGCTTCAAAAAGCAGATGAAAGGTGTCTGGCGCCACCTTCAGTCCAGTCAACATATCGCAGCCTCTCTGGTTATTATTAAGTGCTCAGTCTCATAGTGTCCTGTCAGGGAGAGCCCATCTGTATCGGCTATTTCAAATGTCAAGAGTTGTATATTTTTTGATGTGGTGATGGTTTGTAGTAGAGTAATCTTGTGAGTAGCATCAAAATGTATCTCATGTTCAAACATGCATGATTGCTACCTGTTTACCTGTGAAGTTAAACACATGCACCACCTGACAAGAGACTGCTCTCTAGTTGTAAGAAATTACAGCTCAAGAGAAACAACTTGATCCTATCATAGATCCTATCATAGATCCTATCAAAATGGCCAACTTGATCTCAGCACATTTCGTATCATTCTGTATGTAGAGCCGAGACACTCCAATTAGCATGATATGTTACCATTTGTATTCTATGGATGTCCATCATCCATTTCGGATGATATGTTATGAATTATAATTTGTATGTTATGTTAAGAATTTGCTAAATATACCATATGTTACTAATTTACAAAACTTATTCAGTACCAGTCAAAAGTTTGGACCTACCTACACATTCAAGTATAAAAAATAAAATAAACTATTTTCTACATTGTAGAATAATAGTGAAGACATCACAACTATGAAATAACACATATGGAATCATGTAGTAATCAAAAGTGTTAAACAAATCCAAATATTTTTTATATTTGAGATTCTTCAAAGTAGCCACTCTTTGACTTGATGACAGCTTTGTACACTCTTGGCATTCTCTCAATCAGCTTCACAAGGAATGATTTTCCAACAGTTTTGAAGGAGTTCCCACATATGCTGAGCACTTGTTGGCTGCTTTCTTTCACTCTGCGGTCCAACTCATCCCAAACCATCTCAATTGGTTTGAGGTCTGGTGATTGTGGAGGCCAGGTCATCTGATGCAGAACTCCATAACTCTCCTTCTTGGTCAAATAGCCCTTACACAGCCTGGAGGAGTGTTTTGGGTCATTGTCCTGTTGAAAACAAATGATAGTCCCACTAAGCGCAAACCAGATGGGATGGCATATCGCTGCAGAATGCTGTGGTAGCCATGTTGGTTTAAGTGTGTCTTGAATTCTAAATAAATCACAGACAGTGTCACCAGCAGAGCACCCCCACACCATAACACCTCCTAATCCTCCATCCTTCATGGTGGGAACCACACATTCGGAGATAATCCGTTCACCGACTTTGCGTCTCACAAAGACCCTGCAGTTGGAACAAAAAATCTCAAATTTGGACTCATCAGACTAAAGGACAGATTTCCATTGGTCTAATGTCCATGTCTCGTGTTTCTTTGCGTTAAGTTTAGGGTTAGCTAAAATGGTTAAGGTTAGGGTTAGTGGAAGGGTTAGCTAACATGCTAAGTAGTTACAAAGTAGCTAAAACGTAGTAACCATGTGCTCTTTTCACCCTTTGCTCCTTCATCTAAACTACTACATAGCCTAATAACAATTCCATAAGAAAACTATACTTGCTTGGATTTTCAATTAGCATATAGGATGTCATAAAAACTGTAAAACCTCAATCCATTGTTGTGCATCATATAAAATCTCAGACTCAAAATAAAGGGCAACATCCCTCTACAGGAAAAGGTTGTTTTAATTGCAGAATAAATTGGTAGTACAGTACAGCAATAAAACCACTGCCACATCGCTCCTATTTTACATGACGTTTACATTTCTCCGATATGTAACAGACATTGGTGTTCAGCTTATGATACAAACGGCAATACATACATCAGTATAATAATACACAACATAACATACAGACAGGCTCACAGAGCAACTTAGCTCCGTCACTTTCAGACAACAGATGGCTGTGTTAGTACACACACAATAAGACACAGCATTCAACCGCCATTTTGAAATTACCTCCTGGGCCCATATTCATATAGCATTTAAGTGTAGGAGTGCTGATCTAGGATAAAATCATCCTTGTCCATTAGTGCTGAGTGATTAACTGACATTTCAGTTATTTTTCAGTATTTTAACAACTAAACTGACAGACATTGGTTCAATTATTTGAAGCCCGTTTTGTTCAGTTTTCTGTAAACTCAATGCACATTATGCAGTTTCTCTAAAGAACAATCAGATCAAGCCCGAACTCTGTGATGTTGTAGTATTTCCAACAGGCCAATATTCTACATTGTTAAGCTCAGAAAACATGAACTACAATGACCATAATCCATTGAGCGCCTACTGGTCCGGTTTGTTTCTTTTACGCCAACTATGTAAAAGAGACAGATTAATGTGTGATCGAGAGAGAGCTCTCGCTTCATGAGGTATGTTTTCTTGAAAATACATCATTTAAGTGTTTGATAGTTGGTATTCAGCAGTCATAAAAGTATGCCTTATTTACTTTGAAGAACTACTAAAATAGTGAGAGTGTGCAAAGCTGTCATTGAAGAATATAAAATTTAAAATCTATATTGATTTGTTTAACACTTTTTTGGTTACTACATGATTCCATATGTGTTATTTCCTAGTGTTGATGTCTGTCACGCCCTGACCATAGAGAGCTTTTTATTCTCTATGTTGGTTAGGTCAGGGTGTGACTAGGGTGGAACATCTAGGTGATTATATTTACATATTGGCCTGGTATGGTTCCCAATCAGAGGCAGCTGTTTATCGCTGTCAATAACTGGGGATCATATTTAGGGAGCCTTTTTCCATTTGTGCTTTGTGGGAACTTGACTATGTATGGTTGCCTGCTTTTCGGTTTGCATTTATTGTTTTCTTTGAGTTTCACTTAAAAATAAAGAGGATGGAACTATACCACACTGCATCTTGGTCCATTTATTACAAACGATGTGACAATGTCTTCATTAAAAAGCTGTCATCCAGGGCCTCCTGGGTGGGGCAGTGGTCAAGGGCCTCCCGGGTGGGGCAGTGCCACCAGAGACTCTGGGTTCGCGCCCAGGCTCTGTCATAACCGACCAGGAGGTCCGTGGGGAGACGCGCAATTGGCCTAGCGTCAGCCAGGTTAGGGAGGGATATCCTTGTCTCATCGCGAACCAGCAACTCCTGTGGCGGGCCGGGCGCAGTGCGTGCTAACCAAGGTTGCCAGGTGCACGGTGTTTCCTCCGACACATTGGTGTGGCTGGCTTCCGGGTTGGATGCGCGCTGTGTTAAGAAGCAGTGCTGCTTGGTTGTGTTGTGTATCGGAGGACGCATGACTTTCAACCTTCATCTCTCCCGAGCCCGAAAGGGAGTTGTAGCGATAGTAGCTACTAAACAATTGGACACCATGAAATTGGGGAGAAAAAAAAGAAGAAAAAAAGCTGTCATCAAGGCAATTGTTATTTCATAGTTTTTATGTCTTTACTATTATACTACAATGTAGAAAATTGTAAAAAATAAAGAAAAACCCTTGAATGAGTAGTTGTACTGTATATATAATCGAACCGAAACCAAACAGACCTCAAAAAGCACTAATCACTCAGCACCATTGTCCATATAATTGTATTATAGATTCATTATACACGAATCAGCACACCTACTCTGAGACACTTTGTGAATACAGGCCCTGATCACTGAGTCTAAAGGAAAGGTGCCTGGGCTGATTCATTAGGAGACAGAGGGAATAGACAACCACAGCCACATTTGTCCATTGGCCACCCATGGCCATTCATTGAATCTTTACACATTGACACTCGTTTTCCCTTTCATTTCATGCAGTCTTTTCCTGTCGAAGATGAGTGTTCATTCATTTCACTACTAGAGCTTGCAGTGGCACCACAGTTCTGTGGTCAGTCCCAGTAGATACTACCGCAGTATCCTGGATGCTGCTGCAGTATCCTGCAGTATCCTGGGGGCTGATCTGTCGTTGGAGACTGCCTTGCGGAGCCTCACACCTCTCCGTATGGACACCAGCATGTCCACGCCCTCCTGGGGCCTGTGTGGTGGTTGTTGTGGGTGTTGGGTTCCAGAGGTGGTACCCATTGGGTCCGCTGGCAGAGGGTCCAGAGAGGAGAAGGGGAACTGACCCTCGCCCAGGGCGTGGGCGCTGGCCGCGAGCTCTCCGATCTTCTCCACCAGGCTGTGGCGGTTGGCTGCCAGCTGGGGGTCCTCCTCTAGGCTGAGGCCTGTCATGCCAGGGGGCTGCTGGGCATAGACACTTTGGTCCAGCCCCCCTCCGGAGCTCCAGGCGGTGGTGTCAGGTAGGCTCAGCCGCTTGGGGGAGGCTTTCATGTACTCCAAGGCGCTGGATGGAGTCTCGTCCCCATACAGGTACTCTTCGCTGCCCATGCTCTGGATAAGGCTGGGAGAGTAGCTGGGGGAGTAACAGGGGGAGTAGACAGGAGAATCTGGCACCGTGGGGGTCTTGACTGGAACGATGGGGGGACGGATGGCGATGGGGCCTGAGGTGGATGGTGTGCGTCTCACCCCCGTTTTGGAGGAGGGGGTCCGGCGGATGGTGGCTGTTCCAGAGGTGATGGCTCCGTGCCTCCCATCACCCCCATAAATCACTCCATGCATACCACCAGGAGGGCTCACTCCGGCGGGTAACCCGGCGGTGCTGGCTGGCCTCTTGGTCTGGATCATGCGGCGGTAGTTCTGGGCGATGTTGCTGTGGCGGGGGATGGTGGAGGACTTGTCGAAGTCAGCCTCCCTGCTGGTATCAGCGTCCCCGTTCAGAGAGTAGCACTCATAGTCAGATCCTGAGAACAGCAGAGAATATGAGACAGCCGGATACTATTGGATTTCCTATACAATTTCAGGTATTACTGTTAGAAGGGATACGTGTTGTTATCTGGTGTTGATCAGAGTATGTTACCCTGTGAGGGGATGGTGTCCTCTGAGCAGCAGGGTGTGTTGGTCTGGGTGCTGTAGCCACTGGAGTACTGCAGAGATTCCCTGCTATTCTTCTGCTGCTCTATACTGAGACCACGGGTCAGCACCATGGCTAGTGTACTGGCTGCTGGGGACATGGCCTCACCGCCGTGCTGTGCGCGCACACACACACACACACACACGCACGCACGCACACACACGCAGAGAGAGAGAGCGAGAAAACAGAATGAGAAAGAAAGAAAAAGAGAGAGAGAGAAGAGAGAGGAGACTCACATTACCGTACAACAGTAGTAGTGGCAAACATTAAAATCTACATCTCAACAACTCATGCTGATTGTTGAGTACTGTTACTGCATCCAATGTGTGCTCATCATTACCTTGGCTGCTATAGTAGCTTGGGCCATCCTGGACCTATGAGTGTCTGGGTGCATCCCAGAGAACCCTTTAGGACTGGAAGGAACCTCCTGCTCCCTCATCCTGTCCAATGACTCTCTCCTTTGCTGCAGAGTGGTAGCCAGTGAGGGCTCATAGGTACTGGTTTTAGACCAATCCTGTGGCAGTATTATTGAGGTAATGAGGAAATTAACTAAACAATGTACCCTTGGATTGGACATGTCTATCATTCAGCAGTTCAGAAGTCTTTCCATTGTGGTACAATGGAAGCAGTATGAGGGTCCATGAAGAAGTTAAATTCTAACAGCATGGTACCAAATCTGCTTGTGCTGTCTACACAAATAGATCTCAGCCCTAAGCATGAGTCCTTTATTACAATGAGTTTAGCAAAGTCCGCTCAGCTTAGCAAATCTTTGGCATGAGAGATTTGAAAGCGGAATTCGACAACAGAATGGATCCTGAAGATATTATGCATCATGAGTTATGCAAATGAGTTGTTAAAGCCAAGGAAAAAGCAGTTAAGCAAATAAAAGATTAAAACGGAAAAGCAGCAAATTAAAACAAACCTTCCAGCTAGGAACCTTTGAGATGGGTGAGGGGGGTTTGGATCCAGGAGAGCGGTTAAATGTGGGGGACCCAGGAAGTATGACAGAGAGAGGCCTGATGGAGCCAGTGTGTGAGAGAGCGGGGCGGAAGGTACCGAAGGATGAGCCCGAGCCAAACTGCGGAATGGACAGACATGTCTGAGTCATCGTGTTCATCACATACTGTACTATAGCAAGATCCCTCTGGGCCTCTTAAGCCATAGCTATGTCACACAGCTTCTGTCTGTCTGTCTGTCTGTCTGTCTGTCTGTCTGTCTGTCTGTCTGTCTGTCTGTCTGTCTGTCTGTCTGTCTGTCTGTCTGTCTGTCTGTCTGTCTGTCTGTCTGTCTGTCTGTCTGTCTGTCTGTCTGTCTGTCTGTCTGTCTGTCTGTCTGTCTGTCTGTCTGTCTGTCTGTCTGTCTGTCTGTCTGTCTGTGTCTGTCTGTCTGTGTCTGTCTGTGTACTAACCGCGGTGGGAGAGTTGCATTCACTGACAGATTGGCAGGTTTCTGATGCCTCAGAGGAGGCTGAGCTGGTGGACTTCTGTAGATGGAATCAGAGAGATGGAGAGAGAAGAGTAGTGGGAGAGATGGAGAAAGGGTGAAATAGATTAAAAGAGTGACAAGAAGTGAGTGAGATTGAGAAAAGAGGAGGAGAGTGAGTGAAAATAAGGGGAAAGAGGGGAAAGAATATGACTCAAGGTACTATTTACTCTTCTACAACAAACCATCACACAATATTGCTCTTCTGCCTTGGAAGATTGCATCAGATTCCCTCCCTGATTCCCATTCTATTTACAGAGAAATATTAACAGCCATCTGCCACAATAATTCATAGTATATCAAGGAGGAAAACTCTAGCATCATCTAACAGGCTTGATGGTATAAGTAATAACACATACCAGCCAGAAAGAGGATAAAAAGAGGATTCTCACGTTACCAAACCTGGGTTCAAATACTATTTAGGATATTTCAATTACTTTTAAAGACATATGGAAGTTACATATTTTTACTTGGAAAGACAAGTTGTTGAATTAAAATGCATTTGGAAATGCACATGAAGGTATTTGAAAATAGACTGATTAAAATATACTCCCATGCATTTGAAAATAGTATTTGAAATGCAGTTGAAGTCAGAAGTTTACATACACCTTAGCCAAATACATTTAAACTCATTTTTCCACAATCCCTGACATTTAATCATAGTAAAAATTCCCTGTTTTAGTTCAGTTAGGATCACCACTTTATTTTAAGAATATGAAATGTCAGAATAATAGTTTAGAAAATGATTTATTTCAGCTTTTATTTCTTTCATCGCATTCCCAGTGGGTCAGAAGTTTACATACACTCAATTAGTATTTGGTAGCATTGCCTTTACATTGTTTAACTTGGGTCAAACATTTCGGGTAGCCTTCCACAAGCTTCCCACAGTAAGTTGGGTGACTTTTGGCCCATTCCTCCTGACAGAGCTGGTGTAACTGAGCCAGGTTTGTAGGCCTCCTTGCTTGCACACGCCTTTTCAGTTCTGCCCACAAAATTTCTACAGAATTGAGGTCATGGCTTTGTGATGGCCAATCCAATACCTTGACTTTGTTGTCCTTAAGTCATTTTGCCACAACTTTGGAAGTATGCTTGGGGTCATTGTCCATTTGGAAGACCCATTTGTGACCAAGCTTTAACTTGAGATGTCTTGAGATGTTGCTTCAATATATCCACATAATTTTCCATCCTCATGATGCCATCTATTTTTTTTTAAATGCACCAGTCCCTCCTGCAGTAAAGCACCCCCACAACATGATGCTGTCACCCCTGTGCTTCACGGTTGGGATGGTGTTCTTCGGCTTGCAAGCCTCCCCCTTTTTCCTCCAAACATAACGATGGTCATTATGGCCAAACAGTTCTATTTTTGTTTCATCAGACCAGAGGACATTTCTCCAAAAAGTATGATCTTTGTCCCCATGTGCAGTTGCAAACCGCAGGCTAATTTTTTTATGGCAGTTTTGAAACAATGACCTTACTACTTGCTGAGCGGCCTTTCGGGTTATGTTGATATAGGATGCGTTTTTACTGTGGATATTGTAACGGCGTTCGTCGTTTGTCGAAAGAGAGTCGGACCGAAATGCAGCGTGGTTGTTCCTCATGTTCTTTAATGAATGAAATGACGATACATGAAATAACTATACAATACAAAACAACAAACGGAATGTGAAACCTAATAACAGCCTATCTGGTGAAACTACACAGAGACAGGAACAATCACCCACGAAATACAAAGCGAAACCAGGCTACCTAAATACGGTTCCCAATCGGAGACAACGAGAATCACCTGACTCTGATTGAGAACTGCCTCAGGCAGCCAAGCCCATACAACACCCCTACTCAGCCGCAATCCCAATAATACAAAAATCCCAATACGAAATACAACAACATAAACCCATGTCACACCCTGGCCTGACCAAATAATTAAAGAAAACACAAAATACTAAGACCAAGGCGTGACAAATATAGATACTTTTGTGCCTGTTTCCTCCAGCATCTTCACAAAGTCCTTTGCTGTTGTTCTGGGATTGATTTGAACTTTTCACACCAAAGTGCGTTCATCTCTAGGAGTCAGAATGCGTCTTCTTCCTGAGCGGAATGACGGCTGCATGGTGTTTTTACTTGCGTACTATTGTTTGTACAGATGAACGTGGTATCTTCAGAAGTTTGGAAATTGCTCCCAAGGATGAACTAGACTTGTGGAGGTCTACAATTTGGCTGATTTCTTTTGATTTCCCCATGATGTCAAGCAAAGAGGCACTGAATTTGAAGGTAGGCCTTGAAATACATCCACAGGTACACCTCCAATTGACTCAAATGGTGTCAATTAGCCTATCAGAAGCTTCTAAAGCCATGGTATCATTTTCTGGAATTTTCCAAGCTGTTTAAAGGCACAGTCAACTTAGTGTATGTAAACTTCTGACCCACTGGAATTGTAATACAGTGAATTATAAGTGAAATAATCTGTCTGTAAACAATTGTTGGAAAAATTAAGTAGATGTCCTAACCGACTTTCTTAAGAAACTATAGTTTGTAAACAAGAAATTTGTGGAGTGGTAGAAAAACAAGTTTTAATGACTCCAACCTAAGTATGTAAACTTCCGACTTCAACTGTAAGTATTTAGGAAATTATTTGAAAATAAATACTAATAAATAGAAGTATTAGACTCGGGACATATTATTTGAATACTGAAATACACAGAACATAAGTATTTAAATAACAAATAATCAAATACACATGTATTTCAACCCAGGTCTGTGCATTATCATACTCCAAAGGTTTGATAATCAAGAACGTGACAAGAGAACCTGGAGTGGAGCCTAGAGACTGACTGACTCCGAGGAATGTCTACCTGGCTGGTGATGTCAGAGGGCATGGGCGAGGGGGGCTTGGAGTGGGTGTTGGCATCCTGAGAAATGAACCCTGAATCATGGGAGGAGACACTACTGAGACGATGGGCACCGACAGTTGGCATCTGGAGGATACTGCACATACTGCTCTTCCTGGAGGCAGCACTGCTGGGAGAGGAGGGAGGGGTCTGGTAGGACCAACTGTAGTCTGAACCCTTCAGGTCCCCGATCACCTGGAGAGAGAGAAGAGAGAGTTTAGGCATGCAAAACCTACACTAAGTGCATTCACTGTTTGACATGTTGTGCTACTGGTTAAGCATGTTTGCTTGCAGGACTGATTTCTTGCGTAAGGAAAGTCTTGTTCTTTTGTGTATATGTTGGAGATTACCTGCTCACTAGCCGGGGGCAGTTTGTGTGGGTCTTCAGTGAGCACAGTGAGGTCATCAACAATGGCCTGCAGGTGAGTGATCTCTCCCAGCATGGCTATCTCTCCATTCTGAAGAGGAGCAACAACAAGACCTTTCACTCAGCAACACACAAAGACATAACATGTGCATTATTTAAGACTAACTGAAATAACAGGGACAAAAAAATTAATTTAACATGAAAGTTAAGACCACCAAACAACTCCACTGTGCACAGAATGCAGTTACACCTAGACTCTGATCTAAGT
Source organism: Oncorhynchus gorbuscha (assembly GCF_021184085.1). NCBI lineage: Eukaryota > Metazoa > Chordata > Actinopteri > Salmoniformes > Salmonidae > Oncorhynchus > Oncorhynchus gorbuscha. Next base: position 43,828,034 of record NC_060174.1, on the reverse strand, counting down.
ATGGTCTGACCATATGCAGGCCATATAAAGATTAAACCTGTGTGGTCGGTAAAAGTTTGAGAAGCCAATTGCCTACTAAATAAATGTATTTTTGCAACTCTAGCCTAAAGTCAAGGCAAATTCTCCCGGGAGCCCACCCCACCCTGGTATCTCAGCAATCCTCCTCTCTCAACACCATACACTGATCTACAATCAGGCAGGGTTTTCCCACATACTGGTTAAGGTTAAGATTTAGGGAGTGTAATCTTATCCTAGATCTATGCCCCAGCACCCACCCCAGCCAACTCTATCATCATCCTCCCCTCTCACAACCACAGACTGATCTAAAGTGAGTGAATTTTCCCTATAATAGCTAAGGATTTGGATTTGGATAGGCTGATCCTAGATCTGTGCTCACCACCACAGGCTTCAGCAGGTTGATGAAGAAGCAGTAGCGCCCCCTCTCCTCTAGGAGGGCCCGGCGCACCGCCTGCTTCTCGGTCTCCCCCATCAGAAGGTAGAGGTCACTGACGTCCTGCATGGCACTGTCCAGCTGGGGACGCAGGTTACCCCGGCCTGAGAAGGGCGGGGGGGGGGGGGTAAAGAGAGAGGAGTACATAGAGGAGGGAAAATAAAAGAGGAAGACGAGAGAAAGGGTAAGGGGCAGGGGATAGCAGAGGGAGGGGTCAATAGTGAAAGAACAGGGTACCCGGGGATGAGGGGCATTGGATAAGATGGTTAGAGGATGAGGATGAAATGAGAGAGGAGGAGGAGAAGAAAAGAGTGGTGATTAGAACCCTCTGCCAGGTTTGGGCCTGCCGGTGTACCGTAGGACAGACCACCATTGACAAACAACACTGCACTGAAATGATACGCGTCAATGAGAATGGGACGAAACTACAGCACATATCTTAAACGAGACTAGCACCAACAACTCCGCAGGTAGCCTAGTGGGTTAGAGCGTTGGGCCAGTCAGGAAAAGGATGCTGGTTTGAATACCTGGCACAGCCAGATCTCTACCCGGCACAGCCAGAAGAGGTCTGGCCACCCCACATAGCCCGGTTCCTCTCTAGGTTTCTTCCTAGGTTTTGGCCTTTCTAGGGAGTTTTTCCTAGCCACCGTGCTTTTACACCTGCATTGTTTGCTGTTTGGGGTTTTAGGCTGGGTTTCTGTACAGCACTTTGAGATATCAGCTGATGTACGAAGGGCTATATAAATAAATTTGATTTGATTTGATTTGAATACCCAAGCAGACAAGGTGAAAAATCTGTTGGTGTCCTTGAACAAGGCACAACCCTAATTTGCTCCATGGATGCTGTACTACTATGGCTGACGCTGTAAAACAACACATTTCACTGTACATATCTGGTGTATGTGACCAAAAAATATATATATATGGATGGAGATCCTGAAATGAACATGGTTTACTAGCACAGGTAAATACAACACTGATGACATATTCAGCCGCCATGTATGAGACAGCCTTATTGTTGAGGAAAACTCATTACAACTCATTATCAGTAATAAGAGGTTTATTTGAGCAATTGCAAGGAAAATCACTCACTCAGGATGAACCTGGGGAGTATATTGTTCATTTACAAATGGCACAGTCTTTATATACTTCATCTACACAAAGAGATAAATCCCCCTTCTAGGTGGAGGCAAGCTAGGAAAATAGATAAGGGGTAATTGGCTCCACTTCCGTTTCTAACCAGTTCTCACAGCCTATATGTCTAAGATAGAGGAGTGCTAGGATCTTTAAAACCAGAGGAAATTAGATTTCCGCAATGCTTTTAGTGCCCTATAGATAATGAGATAATGAGGTAATAATTCACTCCTCTGTTCGGTATGTAAAGAGGTTACTGAACAACTGTGGGAAATGACCAGTGACTGTGGGAAATGACCAGTGACTGTGGAAAATGACAAGTGACTGTGGGAAATGACAAGTGACTGTGGAAAATGACCAGTGACTGTGGAAAATGACCAGTGACTGTGGAAAATGACAAGTGACTGTGGAAAATGACCAGTGACTGTGGAAAATGACCAGTGACTGTGGAAAATGACCAGTGACTGTGGAAAATGACCAGTGACTGTGGGAAATGACAAGTGACTGTGGAAAATGACCAGTGACTGTGGAAAATGACCAGTGACTGTGGAAAATGACCAGTGACTGTGGAAAATGACCAGTGACTGTGGAAAATGACCAGTGACTGTGGGAAATGACCAGTGACTGTGGAAAATGACCAGTGACTGTGGGAAATGACCAGTGACTGTGGGAAATGACCAGTGACTGTGGGAAATGACCAGTGACTAGTACCGCTCAACTCAAGAGACTGTAACAAAAAAGTTTTGTACACAAATTATGAAACATGGTGACATGATGACCAAGAGGGGTGTGTAGAGGAGGCCGTGTTGGGGAAGCATAAAGTTCAATATAGTTCACCAATCTACTAATTAAGTTAAGCTACACTACAGCTACCCTTAAGAGAAATATAGTTGACTTAACTAAAGTTACTTTGAAAAAGTAGTTCACTACATCCAAAGTACTCAGTGATTAATCATATGCAAATCTGAAACGTCATAGACTACAAATTGCTACAAACAGATCACTCTGGACTGGAGTCAGATGTTAACAGAATGTGTAATTTAGCCTATTAAAAACTCAACTTCAAGTGAGAATTTGGCAGATCTGATGACAAAAAAGAAAGGAATGTCTTGCCTACTTCTCCCATATTTCTATGTAGTGCGCAGTTCCTGTAGTTAGCTACAACGCTGCATGGCAAAACTAAGTAATTACCTACTGAAAACACTAGCTTGATTTGAATTTAGGTGAACTACCACCAAGCTACTGCCAAATTTAGTTCAATTACTAGTTGAACTACATATGGTTCACTACTCCCCATCACAGACGAGGGGTATATCAATACTGATAGGACACACCAGTATCAGACAGACTACAACACTCCAGGTGAGATGGTCAGACACAATGACGTGATGATGCAGGACACACACACACACACACACACACACACACACACACACACACACACACACACACACACACACACACACACACACACACACACACACACACACACACACACACACACACACACACACACACACACACACACACACACACACAGAAGCACACACACACACACCGGATAATAACTATAGCATTATCATGAAATGCCTCATGCAACGTGGGGAAATGTGGGGAAAGCATAACACACATACCTAGAAGCTCTACAGCAGGGAAATAGGCCAGTGAGGAGGCAGAGGAGGAGACAGACAGGTAGCATGGGTAGAAGAGGGGAGGGGGGGGAGCATAACACACATACCTAGAACCTCTACAGCAGGGAAATAGGCCAGTGAGGAGGCAGAGGAGGAGACAGACAGGTAGCATGGGTAGAAGAGGGGAGGGGGGAGAAAGCATAACACACATACCTAGAAGCTCTACAGCAGGGAAATAGGCCAGTGAGGAGGCAGAGGAGGAGACAGACAGGTAGCATGGGTAGAAGAGGGGAGGGGGGAAGCATAACACACATACCTAGAAGCTCTACAGCAGGGAAATAGGCCAGTGAGGAGGCAGAGGAGGAGACAGACAGGTAGCATGGGTAGAAGAGGGGAGGGGGGAAAGCATAACACACATACCTAGAAGCTCTACAGCAGGGAAATAGGCCAGTGAGGAGGCAGAGGAGGAGACAGACAGGTAGCATGGGTAGAAGAGGGGAGGGGGAAGCATAACACACATACCTAGAAGCTCTACAGCAGGGAAATAGGCCAGTGAGGAGGCAGAGGAGGAGACAGACAGGTAGCATGGGTAGAAGAGGGGAGGGGGGAAGCATAACACACATACCTAGAAGCTCTAGGCCAGCAGACAGGGAAATAGGCCAGTGAGGAGGCCAGAGGAGGAGACAGACAGGTAGCATGGGTAGAAGAGGGGAGGGGGGAGCATAACACACATACCTAGAAGCTCTACAGCAGGGAAATAGGCCAGTGAGGAGGAGACAGACAGGTAGCATGGGTAGAAGAGGGGAGGGGGAGCATAACACACATACCTAGAAGCTCTACAGCAGGGAAATAGGCCAGTGAGGAGGCAGAGGAGGAGACAGACAGGTAGCATGGGTAGAAGAGGGGAGGGGGGGGAGAAAGCATAACACACATACCTAGAAGCTCTACAGCAGGGAAATAGGCCAGTGAGGAGGCAGAGGAGGAGACAGACAGGTAGCATGGGTAGAAGGGGAGGGGAGCATAACACACATACCTAGGGGGAAATAGGCCAGTGAACACACATACCTAGAAGCTCTACAGCAGCAGGGAAATAGGCCAGTGAGGAGGCAGAGGAGGAGACAGACAGGTAGCATGGGTAGAAGAGGGGAGGGGGGAAGCATAACACACATACCTAGAAGCTCTACAGCAGGGAAATAGGCCAGTGAGGAGGCAGAGGAGGAGACAGACAGGTAGCATGGGTAGAAGAGGGGAGGGGGGGAGCATAACACACATACCTAGAAGCTCTACAGCAGGGAAATAGGCCAGTGAGGAGGCAGAGGAGGAGACAGACAGGTAGCATGGGTAGAAGAGGGGAGGGGGAAGCATAACACACATACCTAGAAGCTCTACAGCAGGGAAATAGGCCAGTGAGGAGGCAGAGGAGGAGACAGACAGGTAGCATGGGTAGAAGAGGGGGGGGGAAGCATAACACACATACCTAGAAGCTCTACAGCAGGGAAATAGGCCAGTGAGGAGGCAGAGGAGGAGACAGACAGGTAGCATGGGTAGAAGAGGGGAGGGGGGAAAGCATAACACACATACCTAGAAGCTCTACAGCAGGGAAATAGGCCAGTGAGGAGGCAGAGGAGGAGACAGACAGGTAGCATGGGTAGAAGAGGGGAGGGGGGAAAGCATAACACACATACCTAGAAGCTCTACAGCAGGGAAATAGGCCAGTGAGGAGGCAGAGGAGGAGACAGACAGGTAGCATGGGTAGAAGAGGGGAGGGGGGGAGAAAACATAGACAGAAAGCCCAATATTAGAGTTGGCACAGTCATCGTTAGACGCATTGAAATAGATCAAAGTTGTACACATAAACCTCTTCTTTTTCCCTCCAAACTCTCCAAACCTTTTGGATCATAGCCTTCATGTCTGATTTATCCCTCATTGGAAACCCATGACATGTATTTCTCATTCAGGACACTAGGTAGTGGCATTTCCCAGTTAGGTGCTGGTAACTACCCTACAGCAGTACAACACATTTTCTATCTAGTCTACATCCTGTTTTGGAAAGAGTTTTTAACAGTAGCCAATCAGGTCATGTCACAGGGTGCGGTTCGATGTTACCTTTCCTGGCCTTCTTCTGGAGCTTCATGGTGTCTGAGGACTTCCTCTTGATCTCCTGGCGAGACCGCTTGTATTCTGATGAGGAGAGAAGGAGCGGTCAACCTGGAGTTAAGCGTCATTTGTTGATTGATTTGATCAATCAATCAAATTCAATATATATAGCCCTTTTAACATAAACCCTCACCTTTGGCATGGTCTTTGTCCAGCAGGTTAGCTGTCTTCTTCCATTCCTCTATCCTGTCCTGGAGAGGAGTGACTAGGCCTTCCATAAGAGCACTGGGGAGGAGAGGAAAGAAGAGAGAGGGTAAGGACAGGACTTGTAGCACCATAAGCAATGCACAGAGATGTAGGGTTGAAGGTGGACCACTTACTTGGTGAAGTGGCGTAGTTTAGTCTCGATGCTGCGGTGTCTCATGCACATCCTGGTCAGAGCTGAACCTATGTCCCTGGTGCCTCCTGGAGAGAGAGGGAGAGATTGGTTCTTGTTGTGTGGGTTTATACAACCACTGGGGGGCGGCATTGCATATCACAACAAGGGACACCAGTCAGCTCAGCTAGCACAGTTATTTTCTCCAAACAAAATCTTACAGGAAAATGTCAAAAGTAATCAATCCAACACAACTTCTATAGGCTGCAGCCCATTCATCCTGCACATTATCTTGCATCTACTACCCTGGTCTGGACACCAACTACACCAATTAAATGTAATTGCATTCAGTGATTTACCCACCCCACCCCACAGCCCAGGAAATCACAGCTTGTCTGAGTTGCTGTACTACTTCTCCTCTCTAGTCAAGCGTAATTAAAATGAGGAGTTAAGCCTTAAAGCCCAGGCTGGCCCCAAGCTACATGCTCCGCCGGCTACAGGCCGCATCCAGCGCTCATTCTTAGGGGACCGCAGAAATATCGGCCAGGATTGATCCTGCTCTAATCCACTGGGCCAACGCGGCCTAATCGGGGGATGGTCGGGAGGGTCTCACACCAACACACACATTCGCAGGCAGACACACACATGTGCATGAGCACACGCATGCGCTCGCACGCGTGTGTGTAGACAGGTGGTGTGATTCACATACCCCCTCTTCCCAACTCTATCCTGAAGAAAAAAGGTGGGTACCCTGTAAGGGGATATCCCTCTATTCTTCCCTGGCCTGCTCTGCCTTTCCTGTTCTCTGGGTTTCCTAAACACCATTCTAACAGGGGTGTGAGGAAAGACCGGCTTGAACCTGTCTGTCCACGAGTAAGGCTCAATCTACCAAGCCTGGGCCTGAACACAGTTAAGCCCTTTCCACACTATTGTGCCAACCCGAACTGTGCTAGCTTCAGCAACTATGGTGGATGTGTTGCCAGGCCAGTGCAGGACAGCTCAGCTCAGTAGAGTGAAAATTATATTAGAGGGAGAAGAGAGAGAGAAAGCTGCTGATCTAACTGGATCAAATCAAACATCGTCTGACTGTAGAATACTGAAGATTTGGGTTGTTATGATTGACCGATATGTATCGGTCCCTGGTTCAAATGTTTAAGATATGAGCGCATCGACCCCAAACTCGATTCAAATGTAGCATCCACCGGTCAGGCAATAGATTCAAACGTTACAAGTTTTTTTTTTCTCAAATGACTTTCTTTCTATCTTCTGAAATTACCTCATCTTGTGTGACAATTCCGTCCTCTCCTTCAGTGTCGAACTAAGCATGTAATTGTGTTGACAATCATTGATATACGGGATGGCGGGTAGCCTAGTGGTTATAGCGTTGGACTAGTAACCGAAAGGGTTCTAGATCGATTCCCCGAGCTGACAAGGTAAAAGGTATATATATATATATATATATACACAAGTCATTTTTCATGCCGAACAAGCCCAGGCAATACAGTATCAGTAGCCTAGTCAAACTGCACACTGTGCGTAGCTTCGCACGTAGGCCTATTCCTAATCTGGCACGTCTGCGGGTCACCTTCAGCATTCAAATGTTTGTCAAATGGATTGCGCACTATGACATTTTATGTTAAACAATGTCATTTGCTAGGCTATTTTTATCAAATGTGCTGTTGAATAAAAGTAGCCTAAGCTACCACCGGAGACACCACTCTCATCTGTCTATAGGTAGGCTACGTGCTGATCAGGGATTAGGTTTCAAATTTGATTGTTCAGGTTCACCATCAGCAATCGTTGTGGTAGTTTTGCTTGAAACAATCAGTATGGTCAGCTATAGATATTCAGGGTAAAGTTGCTAGTTTCATCATGAGGACAGCAATCATTTTTGCTACCCAGACTGCATGGTTGAAGCAGAGAAGAAGAGAAGCTCACTCCAACTCCGTCAACATTTCCAAGCGGTCTAAACCATTGGATTAGGAGACGGGGGTGAAATCCAAATTTTGTAACACTTTTTGGTCGATGTACAGATGTTTTGTGAATGCTTAAATAGTGGTGTGAATACAATTATGTACATTGATGTTTTGCTGTGTCATAGCACATTTTTAAGATGCATATGGATACATTACTAGCTCTAACACTTTTAATCGACAAAATTAACTAATTCATCTGTGGGTGATGTTTTTTTTTTAAATCAAAAGTGGGGAGGAACAAAAAGAAAACAATTCCGTTCATATTATTGATTTTTTCCTCAACTTTTTCACTCCGGACGCTTTATCTGGACACGATTCGTCAGGACCTCCAACAGCCGAAGCTAAGTAGTAACATTAACATGATGCCTTCTAATTGTAGTCGCTGTACTCGCCTTACGGCGAGGATAGCTGTGCTACAAGCCCAGCTTCAGACGCAATCGTTAGGCAAGGGTAATTTCAGTGTAGGAAAGGATGAAACAGCGTCTGTGCCACCAGTAAGTACAGATAGTAGTATAAATCCCCTGGCACAGTCCCCGCAGCCGGACACCTTTCTCATGGTTTCTGGAAGGAAATGCTGTAGGAAAGCTCAACCGGTGTCGCTCATTCAGCCGACAGAAACTTTCAACCGGTTTTCCCCATTAAGCAGCGGGTCGGAGTCAGAGGCCGAGTCTTCTCTGGTCTCTACTCCTCCCGTTACGGGGTCTGAGACGCCGAAGCTTCCCACCATTAGCTCTGACAAATTGAAAACTCTAGTCATTGGCGACTCCATTACCCGCAGTATTAGACTTAAAAAGAATCATCCAGCGATCATACACTGTTTACCAGGGGGCAGGGCTACCGACGTTAAGGCTAATCTGAAGATGGTGCTGGCTAAAGCTAAAAATGGCGAGTGTAGAGAGTATAGAGATATTGTTATCCACGTCGGCACCAACGATGTTAGGATGAAACAGTCAGAGATCACCAAGCGCAACATAGCTTCTGCGTGCATATCAGCTAGAAAGATGTGTCGGCATCGAGTAATTGTCTCTGGCCCCCTCCCAGTTAGGGGGAGTGATGAGCTCTACAGCAGAGTCTCACAACTCAATCGCTGGTTGAAAACTGTTTTCTGCCCCTCCCAAAAGATAGAATTTGTAGATAACTGGCCCTCTTTCTGGGGCTCACCCACAAACAGGACCAAGCCTGACCTGCTGAGGAGTGACGGACTCCATCCTAGCTGGAGGGGTGCTCTCATCTTATCTACCAACATAGACAGGGCTCTAACTCCTCTTGCTCCACAATGAAATAGGGTGCAGGCCAGGCAGCAGGCTGTTAGCCAGCCTGCCAGCATAGTGGAGTCTGCCACTAGCACAGTCAGTGTACATTTACATTTACATTTAAGTCATTTAGCAGACGCTCTTATCCAGAGCGACTTACAAATTAGTGTAGTCAGCTCAGCTATCACCATTGAGACCGTGTCTGTGCCTCGACCTAGGTTGGGCAAAACTAAACATGGCAGTGTTCGCCTTAGCAATCTCACTAGGATAAAGACCACCTCCATTCCTGTCATTACTGAAAGAGATCATGATACCTCACATCTCAAAATAGGGCTACTTAATGTTAGATCCCTTACTTCAAAGGCAATTATAGTCAATGAACTAATCACTGATCATAATCTTGATGTGATTGGCCTGACTGAAACATGGCTTAAGCCTGATGAATTTACTGTTTTAAATGAGGCCTCACCTCCTGGCTACACTAGTTACCATATCCCCCGTGCATCCCGCAAAGGCGGAGGTGTTGCTAACATTTACGATAGCAAATTTAAATTTACAAAAAAAAAAATGACGTTTTCGTCTTTTGAGCTTCTAGTCATGAAATATATGCAGCCGACTCAATCACTTTTTATAGCTACTGTTTACAGGCCTCCTGGGCCATATACAGCGTTTCTCACTGAGTTCCCTGAATTCCTATCGGACCTTGTAGTCATAGCAGATAATATTCTAATCTTTGGTGACTTTAATATTCACATGGAAAAGTCCACAGACCCACTCCAAAAGGCTTTTAGAGCCATCATCGACTCAGTGGGTTTTGTCCAACATGTCTCTGGACCCACTCACTGTCACAGTCATACGCTGGACCTAGTTTTGTCCCATGGATTAAATGTTGTCGATCTTAATGTTTTTCCTCATAATCCTGGACTATCGGACCACCATTTTATTACGTTTGCAATTGCAACAAATAATCTGCTCAGACCCCAACCAAGGACCATCAAAAGTCGTGCTATAAATTCACAGACAACACAAAGATTCCTTGATGCCCTTCCAGACTCCCTCTGCCTACCCAAGGACGCCAGAGGACAAAAATCAGTTAACCACCTAACTGAGGATCTCGATTTAACCTTGCGCAATACCCTAGATGCAGTTGCACCCCTAAAAACTAAAAACATTTCTCATAAGAAACTAGCTCCCTGGTACACAGAAAATACCCGAGCTCTGAAGCAGGCTTCCAGAAAATTGGAACGGAAATGGCGCCACACCAAACTGGAAGTCTTCTGACTAGCTTGGAAAGACGGTACCGTGCAGTACCGAAGAGCCCTTACTGCTGCTCGATCATCCTATTTTTCTAACTTAATTGAGGAAAATAAGAACAATCCGAAATTCCTATTTGATACTGTCGCAAAGCTAACTAAAAAGCAGCATTCCCCAGGAGAGGATGACTTTCACTTTAGCAGTGATAAATTCATGAACTTCTTTGAGGAAAGATTATGAGTATTAGAAAGCAAATTACAGACTCCTCTTTAAACCTGCGTATTCCTCCAAACCTCAGTTGTCCTGAGTCTGCACAACTCTGCCAGGACCTAGGATCAAGAGAGACGCTCAAGTGTTTTAGTACTATATCTCTTGACACAATGATGAAAATAATCATGGCCTCTAAACCTTCAAGCTGCATACTGGACCCTATTCCAACTAAACTACTGAAAGAGATGCTTCCTGTGTTTAGCCATCCTATGTTGAACATAATAAACGGCTCTCTATCCACTGGATGTGTACCAAACTCACTAAAAGTGGCAGTAATAAAGCCTCTCTTGAAAAAGCCAAACCTTCACCCAGAAAATATAAAAAACTATCGGCCTATATCGAATCTTCCATTCCTCTCAAAAATTATAGAAAAGGCTGTTGCGCAGCAACTCACTGCCTTCCTGAAGACAAACAATGTATACGAAATGCTTCAGTCTGGTTTTAGACCCCATCATAGCACTGAGATGGCACTTGTGAAAGTGGTAAATGACATTTTAATGGCATCTCTGCATCTGTCCTCGTGCTCCTAGACCTTAGTGCTGCTTTTGATACCATCGATCACCACATTCTTTTGGAGAGATTGGAAACCCAAATTGGTCTACACGGACATGTTCTGGCCTGGTTTAGATCTTATCTGTCGGAAAGATATCAGTTTGTCTCTGTGAATGGTTTGTCCTCTGACAAATCAACTGTAAATTTCGGTGTTCCTCAAGGTTCTGTTTTAGGACCACTATTGTTTTCACTATACATTTTACCTCTTGGGGATGTTATTCGAAAACATAAAGTTAACTTTCACTGCTATGCGGATGACACACAGCTGTACATTTCAATGAAACATGGTGAAGCCTCAAAATTGCCCTCGCTAGAAGCATGTGTTTCAGACATAATGAAGTGGATGGCTGCAAACTTTCTACTATTAAACTCGGACAAAACAGAGATGCTTGTTCTAGGTCCCAAGAAAAAGAGATCTTCTGTTGAATCTGACAATTAATCTTAATGGTTGTACAGTCGTCTCAAATAAAACTGTGAAGGACCTTGGCGTTACTCTGGACCCTGATCTCTCTTTTGAAGAACATATCAAGACCATTTCGATGACAGCTTTTTTCCATCTACATAATATTGCAAAAATCAGAAACTTTCTGTCCAAAAATGATGCAGAAAAATGAATCCATGCTTTTGTCACTTCTAGGTTAGACTACTGCAATGCTCTACTTTCCGGGTACCCGGATAAAGCACTAAATAAACTTCAGTTAGTGCTAAATACAGCTGCTAGAATCCTGACTAGAACCAAAAAATTTGATCATATTACTCCAGTGCTAGCCTCTCTACACTGGCTTCCTGTCAAAGCAAGGGCTGATTTCAATGTTTTACTGCTAACCTACAAAGCATTACATGGGCTTGCTCCTACCTATCTCTCTGATTTGGTCCTGCCGTACATACCTACACGTACGCTACGGTCACAAGACGCAGGCCTCCTAATTGTCCCTAGAATTTCTAAGCAAACAGCTGGAGGCAGGGCTTTCTCCTATAGAGCTCCATTTTTATGGAACGGTCTGCCTACCCATGTCAGAGACGCAAACTCGGTCTCAACCTTTAAGTCTTTACTGAAGACTCATCTCTTCAGTGGGTCATATGATTGAGTGTAGTCTGGCCCAGGAGTGGGAAGGTGAACGGAAAGGCTCTGGAGCAACGAACCGCCCTTGCTGTCTCTGCCTGGCCGGTTCCCCTCTTTCCACTGGGATTCTCTGCCTCTAACCCTATTACAGGGGCTGAGTCCCTGGCCTACTGGGGCTCTCTCATGCCGTCCCTGCAGGGGGTGCGTCACCTGAATGGATTGATTCACTGTTGTGGTCATCCTGTCTGGGTTGGCGCCCCCCTTGGGTTGTGCCGTGGCGGAGATCTTTTTGGGCTATACTCAGCCTTGTCTCAGGATGGTAAGTTGGTGGTTGAAGATAGCCCTCTAGTGGTGTGGGGGCTGTGCTTAGGCAAAGTGGGTGGGGTTATATCCTTCCTGTTTGGCCCGGTCCGGGGGTGTCCTCGGATGGGGCCACAGTGTCTCCTGAACCCTCCTGTCTCAGCCTCCAGTATTTATGCTGCAGTAGTTTGTGTCGGGGGGCTAGGGTCAGTTTGTTATATCTGGAGTACTTCTCCTGTCCTATTCGGTGTCCTGTGTGAATTTAAGTGTGCGTTCTCTAATTCTCTCCTTCTTTCTTTCTCTCTCTCGGAGGACCTGAGCCCTAGGACCATGCCCCAGGACTACCTGACATGATGGCTCCTCGCTGTCCCCAGTCCACCTGGCCATGCTGCTGCTCCAGTTTCAACTGTTCTGCCTTACTATTATTTGACCATGCTGGTCATTTATGAACATTTGAACATTTGAATACTTATTTTCCACCATAATTTGCAAATAAATTCATAAAAAAATCCTACAATGTGATTTTCAGGATTTTTTTTCTCATTTTGTCTGTCATAGTTGAAGTGTACCTATGATGAAAATTACAGGCCTCTCTCATCTTTTTAAGTGGGAGAACTTGCACAATTGGTGGCTGACTAAATACTTTTTTGCCCCACTGTAGATATGTATCGAATCATCTTGAAAGGAAAATATGCACTTCCCTACTGAAGATGGATGCATACAATGAAGAGTAATCTATTTCATTTATATACCTAGAGACTAAACTAATTCCCTGGTGAAACTCATCATAAGACAAAGCACCTTTCACAACACATACAGTAGCTAGTATTCCCTTCATTGGATTCAATGCTCTGTGGATTATGTCAAAAGCATTCCACCTCACTTAACTCCATCTCCCAGAGGCATCAGGGGCTTCCCGCCAGATGCTGGATGGATTTGGGGGATGGATGAATCCACTGACAACCATGTGTGGATGGGATGATGTGTGGTGGTAGTTTAGTCATGTTGTCATACAGCTGTATTTCCTTTCCAAGTGACTGAAATGTGTACAGGTAAGAGGTCAGAGGTTACCCAGCTGAATCCCACCCACTATGATAACGCAGGAAGTGATATAGGGAACAGAGACCATGGGAAGATCTCTCGCATCCTCTCTCTCCTCATCTCTTTCTCAAACCCCATTGAATGAGAAAGCCAGAGGTCCCTCCCCTCTGACCTCCTCCAAAGGGTTTTGAGAAGGAGTCGAGGAGAGAGGATCAATGTTCCCTCTCCTTGTTTTGCGTCACAGAGCAAATTTCAGGTCTGACGAGTGCAAACTTGAACGTTGTGAAAATTCTGTGCAACTCCGGGGGCGTTTATTGTGAACATTGAGGCTGTGCCCGCTTTCATTTCAGTGGTCAAGTAGGCTACTGTGGCTATTTGACCACAGTGTAGGCCTATCAGTGTGGTCTACCATCAAAAACAATGATAGAAAATGCATCCCATTACATTTTAACATGGAAATAGCTGTTATATCGTTCAGCCTACAGTAGCAGCCAATGTGTGGTCTTCAATGTAGGCCTACATTCCAGACTTTTGAAAAAAACACGCAGGGCATTAACCTGTTGATCCACTTGTCCTTCAGACACGGAGGTGACCAAAAATGTTGTTGTGTTGTTTGATGCAAGAAACCACTTTACAAAATAAAATGCATAATTATTCCCATACCATTATTACAGAGAGTTAGACAAATTATGCTCCCCTCTGCCTATCTACCTCCCCACTGTCAGCAATCACTCCCCCATTGCTGACTACAAATGATCTTTAACTGGGCTAATAACCTAATAACTCACTAACTAGCAAAGGATATAAACAAATGTGCACACGTGGCTACATGTAGCTTTCGCTTTGATTTCAAAACAAGCGCATCTACTCATGACCGCTCATGCTGTAAACACAGTCCAGGTCAAAGTGAATGGCACAGCTCCATATATGGCAATGGTCTATTTGCATACAGCCCTACTGCAGCTCTGATTGGTTATGCCGCACAGGTCTGTGTAGAGTACGGGCCTGAGTCTTGCCAGTCAATGCAATATAAAAATACTCTGATGAGTTCTGCCTACAACAAAATCTCTTGCATAGTTCATTTAGCATACTAAGTCTTTCATAGTTTGTTTTGTTACGGTATGTTACATTGAAAGTGGCTAATATGACATTGATTCGATCACAATTCCCATAGTAAAGAGAACCGTTGAAATTGTTATCTAGCGGGGGAAACTCTAGGAAGTTGAGGGAAGTTCAATCTTCTCTGCGGGGGCTGATATTTCTTCTGCGCGGCAGTCCCAGGGGAGCTGCACGCCCGCGCACAACCACAGCTTAGAGGGAACATTGGAAAGGACACGAGGAGTATGCAATTGAGATTCTCCCCATGTGGAGCCCTTAACCCCCCTTCCGCCTTTCTTTCCCAGGAAAGAAGTCCTCTTTCACCCACAGTGTGTTTGTGATGTGATTTGTAACACAACGGTCCTTTCTCTCTGTATGATATTCATTTTGCATAAAAATGTCACTGAAACTATGGATTTGAGACTCCTCTCCACTCAGTCTCTTCTCTTCACAACTCCTGATCAAATGAATAGGTAATTGAAGGACAAACCAATGTGAATATGCTTGTATAACATATATACATAGACATATACAAAATGCACTCACAGAATTACACATGGAAACTCTCTCTCTCTCTCTCTCTCTCTCTCTCTCTCTCTCTCTCTCTCTCTCTCTCTCTCTCGCTCTCTCTCTCTCTCTCTCACACTCTCTCTCTCTCCACTACAGGAGGCGTCCACAGCTGTAGATCAACTCTAAAGGGGCTGGCTTGGCAGAGGGAAGGAGAGGAGGATGGAGGGGAGTAATGGGCCTTTTATCTCTATAACAGACCTTCCCAATGTCACAGTCAGCCAGCCTCCCTCCACACACACACACTACCCCCATATCCTTTCCACCTTGCCCCCATTCCCATCCACACCTGCCAGGTTTCCCCTTACTTCCCCTCCGAAGGATTGGCTGAAAGTGACATCCTGGAGACGTCCTGACCAGCAGGCTTTCTACATCCAAGAGCCCTGGCCTCTGAACCTGACCGGACACGCTCCACAGCCTGGAGTCCCACAGCCCACAGGCTAGCCCACACCACAGACCTGGCTGGAGCAGATGCTGGGATAGCCTCAAATGCTCCATTCACTATAGCCTGCTGGACTGGGATAGCTTCAAACGCTCCATTCACTGTAGCCTATCTGATGGGGATAGCCTCAAACGCTCCATTCACTGTAGCCTATCTGACGGGGATAGCCTCAAACGCTCCATTCACTGTAGCCTATCTGACGGGGATAGCCTCCAATACTCCATTCACTGTAGCCTATCTGACGGGGATAGCCTCCAACACTCTATTCACTGTACCCTATCTTACGGGGATAGCCTCAAATGCTCCATTCACTGTAGCCTATCTGACGGGGATAGCCTCCAATACTCCATTCACTGTAGCCTATCTGATGGGGATAGCCTCAAACGCTCCATTCACTGTAGCCTATCTGATGGGGATAGCCTCAAACGCTCCATTCACTGTAGCCTATCTGATGGGGATAGCCTCAAACGCTCCATTCACTGTAGCCTATCTGACAGGGATAGCCTCCAACACTCCATTCACTGTAGCCTATCTGACGGGGATAGCCTCAAACGCTCCATTCACTGTAGCCTATCTGACGGGGATAGCCTCAAACGCTCCATTCACTGTAGCCTATCTGACGGGGATAGCCTCCAACACTCCATTCGCTCACTGAAATCCAGAGGGATCCATCTAGTACATACGGATGCAGGCATATCCACATTGACAGTAGTTGCCTTGATGCATGTTCTCAACAAGTGTGAAGCTGTGTATTATAAAATAAGAATAATAACAGATGGGCAGGGCAATGGAGCCATATTATATTCATTCAGGCTGAGGTAAATGTCCCACAATATTATTGTAGATATATATGACTACATATGGTACACAGTCATAAGTCAGAGGTGGATGACTGTATGTGCCAGATACTGACACTTCCCAGGTAGCTACATAGATCTATACGACCAAGTCTGCTCATGGTTAAAGTTGTTGTGTACAGTATTTTTGAGCAGACCAGGCCCATTGACTGGTGAGTGGTTCCAGACCTCTGGTCCTGATTATCCCCATTCTCCAGTGATCCTCGGGGGAGGAATTTAACAAGCTGGCTTTATAGAGGCCGCACTGGTCCCGCCATCCGCCCGCCAGTAGCTCCAGGACTAGAGCCTGGGGCCTCCCTCCCTGATGCCTTCAACATGGTGTGTGTGGGGGGTGGGGGTGGGGTGGAGTCTGAATGGATTTAGCTTCCCATTGGAACACCTTCAAACTGTTCTACCTGCCAAAGATGCTAAAACTAGGTTGGAAGCTAGTTAACACAGCTTGAGTGTTTTTGAGAGTGCTGACTGTGCTATGTCCTTCCTGTGTCAAACATCAATATGTTTATAGAGGCTGGTCCGAGGTAGCTAAAGAACAGAACATCCTCACTTTTATGTTTCCAGGAATGTCACGAAATTGGAATCTTATCCAGCTGGTTAGCTAGAGAAATCTCTTAGTCCTAAGGATAACAGTTAACCAAACTCCAAAGGATGACATCATACACCTCACGTTGGCACCATAGCCATGCAGTGACGCTGACGCTATCAGCCTGATCTTAACACAAGCTCTTCCCTTCACCCTCTCTCACCCCTTTTAAGAGGTTCAGAGAGCAAGCCGGTGGAGGCCAATGAGAGATGAACGAAGAGGGGGATGGAGAAGAAGAGAGGATGAAAAAAGGGATAAGACTTAGGTGGTGCTGATGAGTGAGGGGATAAGTGGACAACGGAACTGGTTGACCACTGCAGGTGCAGCCGTGGAAGCTAGGTTTTTGTGTATGTGTGCGCGAGCGTCTGTCTGTCTGTCTGTCTGTCTGTCTGTCTGTCTGTCTGTCTGTCTGTCTGTCTGTCTGTCTGTCTGTCTGTCTGTCTGTCTGTCTGTCTGTCTGTCTGTCTGTCTGTCTGTCTGTCTGTCTGTCTGTCTGTCTGTCTGTCTGTCTGTCTGTCTGTCTGTGTGTGTGAGACTCAGGCCTCCTTATGACCCAGAAGATACAGTATTTCTCCCTTTCCCTTTTAAGGGGTCTCCAATGGAATCTCCAATGGGTCCTGCTAAACCATCTGGGAAACACTGTCTTAGCTCCATGGAAAACTCCACTTTTCCTCAACCTACCTTGTTGCATGATCCCTACCGTATCTTTATTCTGTCACTCACTCCCTTCCCACATCGCCTTAGTTTGCATTCCTTCATCTCAGTCCCTCTTCCTCTCTCCTTCTGTGTTCCCCTCCTCGTATCCCTTGCTCCCCTCCACCCGGGTCCTTACAGGATATATCTGAACACAGTGTTCTCCTCAACTCTAATGTTTGTCTTCTTAGCTTGGTATTTGCCTGCAGAGTGTTCCTTACACAGAGCCAAGAGAGACTTGTTTTTCTCTCTTTCTCTCCTATTATTCTCTCCTTCCCTCCATTCCTCAAGATTCAAGGAATTTTGCTCATTTTTACGAGCAGGAGTGAAGAAGCAAAGTGAAGCCCGTATGTCTGATAGTTTAGTTTATTTTATTTTATGAGCAGAATGGGGTGAAGGACGTGAACCTTTTACTGCAGTGGGCAAAATCATGGTCACACAGAGTGTTTCTCGGTAGTCTTAAACAAATCTACTTTGAGACAGAAGTATCCACCTCACACATATGGTCATGGGCTTAAAAAAAGAAGACACCTGTACCATGTCAGATATAGAGTTCAAATGTATTCAGTTTGAGTTTGCATCCCAATATTACACTTTATATACATCACAGAAGACTGAAATATAACAAAACCGTTTGACATAAAAACACCGGATTATCGGCGGGTTTTTGGAAGAATTATTTTTTTTTTAAATGAATTATTAAAACATTCCACCCATTCCACCCGCTTTTGGTCATTGGCTGCAGGAAAGGGCTACAGGGTACTTCGGCTGTCCCCATAGGAGACAACCCGTTGAAGAACTGTTTTTGGTTGCAGGTAGAACCCTGTTGGCTTTAGTAATTATGAAAAAGAATAACAACATTCCTCCCATGAAGGCATGAGGTAATTTGACTGCAGGAAAGGGAAGCCTTGTATGATAAAAGTTCTGTTCATTCTATGAATGAAGTGAAGGACTTAAGTTGACCTCCATCTGAAACACTGTCCTGGTTATTTGCATGCTCATGAATGTTGCATTTTCCCTAATGAAACCCAGTAGCGGGTGGTAACTGCAACAAAAGGCCTACAAGTTTAAGAGATTGCATGTTACCCCAGGAAACAGATCGCAGGTGGTAACTGTAAAAAGGCTATACTTTGCCCCAGGAAACAGATCGCAGGTGGTAACTGTAAAAAGGCTATACTTTGCCCCAGGAAACAGATCGCAGGTGGTAACTGTGGTAACTTTGCCCCAGGAAACAGGCAGGTGGTAACTGTACTATACTTTGCCCCAGGAAACAGATCGCAGGTGGTAACTGTAAAAAGGCTATACTTTGCCCCAGGAAACAGATCGCAGGTGGTAACTGTAAAAAGGCTATACTTTGCCCCAGGAAACAGATCGCAGGTGGTAACTGTAAAAAGGCTATACTTTGAAACAGATCCAGGAAACAGAGAAACAGCTGGTAACTGTTATACTTTGCCCCAGGAAACAGATCGCAGGTGGTAACTGTAAAAAGGCTATACTTTGCCCCAGGAAACAGACAGTAACTGTAAAAAGGCTATACTTTGCCCCAGGAAACAGATCGCAGGTGGTAACTGTAAAAAGGCTATACTTTGCCCCAGGAAACAGATCGCAGGTGGTAACTGTAAAAAGGCTATACTTTGCCCCAGGAAACAGATCGCAGGTGGTAACTGTAAAAAGGCTATACTTTGCCCCAGGAAACAGATCGCAGGTGGTAACTGTAAAAAGGCTATACTTTGCCCCAGGAAACAGATCGCAGGTGGTAACTGTAAAAAGGCTATACTTTGCCCCAGGAAACAGATCGCAGGTGGTAACTGTAAAAAGGCTATACTTTGCCCCAGGAAACAGATCGCAGGTGGTAACTGTAAAAAGGCTATACTTTGCCCCAGGAAACAGATCGAAACAGAGGTGGTAACTGTAAAAAGGCTATACTTTGCCCCAGGAAACAGATCGCAGGTGGTAACTGTAAAAAGGCTATACTTTGCCCCAGGAAACAGATCGCAGGTGGTAACTGTAAAAAGGCTATACTTTGCCCCAGGAAACAGATCGCAGGTGGTAACTGTAAAAAGGCTATACTTTGCCCCAGGAAACAGATCTTTGCCCCAGGAAACAGATCGCAGGTGGTAACTGTGGCTATACTTTGCCCCAGGAAACAGATCGCAGGTGGTAACTGTAAAAAGGCTATACTTTGCCCCAGGAAACAGATCGCAGGTGGTAACTGTAAAAAGGCTATACTTTGCCCCAGGAAAACCATTAAGGGCAGTAAAGAAACCAGGCGGCTTTATTCACGTCACAGGAATTTAGCAAAAAAGTGTCCGCCTATTTGCAACGTACTTCCTTGTTATTACACTTTTGGTTTTTCGTGTGTTGCATTTGCATCCAGTAGCGATTAGGAATCACATGATTATGAAGGCATAACTGTATGAAAGTGTTTAAGTAGTTGTGTCTGTCACGTTCTGTCCATCGTTCGTATGTGTTTTCCTTGTTTTAGTGTTGGTCAGGACGTGAGCTGGGTGGGCATTCTATGTTGTGTGTCTGGTTTGTCTATTTCTATGTTTGGCCTGATATGGTTCTCAATCAGAGGCAGGTGTTAGTCATTGTCTCTGATTGGGAACCATATTTACGTAGCCTGTTTTGTGTTGGGTTTTGTGGGCGATTGTTCCTGTCTCTGTGTTTTGCACCAGATAGGGCTGTTTGTGGTTTTCCACGTTTATTGTTTTGTAGTGTTCATGTTTATCTGTTTTTATTAAACATGAGTCAATATAACCACGCTGCGTTTTGGTCCTCTACTTCACCACAGGAAAACCCTGACAGTGTCCTTGCGATGTACTTATCTATTCATGTTGTGTATTATGTCATGCTTTACGTTCTGTGTGGACGCCAGGGAGAGTAGATGCTGCTTTAGCAGTAGCTTATAGGAGTCCTAATAAAACACTAAGTACATCCCATTCTCCGTGGTAATAATCATTATTGGAAACGTTCATTTGGGTGTTTAGGGAGTGACCGCAGGCCCTGACTTTCATGCTCCTGAAAAGCACATGGGAACTCAGAGCCACCACAGCCACAGACAGGCAAGCAGGCAGACAGGCGGACGGAGAGACTGCTGTAATGATGGTGGTCATTCAAGACTCACTCCAGAATTACAATGTAATAAAACACAAAACAACCGGTAGGAATAGCATGTCATGGTGAAAAGAGCATCACGCAACAACTATGTATTCAATAACAAATACTCGACACACAATCATGTCCACATCTAAATAATCCTGGCCCATACATATTCTAATCCACACATACATCATGTAGCATCTACCTATACACAACTCAGCCCATATACAGCACACCCATAGCCTGGTCCCAGATCTGTTTGTGCTCTCTTGTCAACAATGACCATAGGAGACAAGACAGCACAAACAGATCTGGGATCTGGGCTAGTACACACTCCTATATCTCCCCAAATAAAACTAGGCCTGTATCACCATATTACGTGGGCCCACTCTGTTTTTGTGACATGTTCATATAAATAGCTCTGCTGCTATGATGGTGGAGCTGACAGTCATCTCCAGGGCTGTACTGTGTAGCGTGGGGAAGGGCTGTATCTCTCTGTATCTGCCAGGCTGCCCAGATGGCGGACAGAGATATCCGTGCCATCTGCCAACCCAGAGAAGCACAGCGGCAAGGCAGGATTACTGCCTCACTGGCACACTGATATAGTACAACACCCCCCCCCCCCCAGTGTGTGGGTGTGAATGTGTGTGAGAGAGAGGAAGAGAGTGAGGGGGAGAGAGAGAGAGAGAGAGAGAGAGAGAGAGAGAGAGAGAGAGAGAGAGAGAGAGAGAGAGAGAGAGAGAGAGAGAGAGAGAGAGAGAGAGAGAGAGAGAGAGAGAGAGAGAGAGAGAGAGAGAGAGAGAGAGAGAGAGAGAGAGAGAAAGAGAGCTGGGGAATTGAACATCTTGGAAAGTGTCTGTGAGTGTGAGTGTCTATGTACTGCATTGTCAAGAAGGATTTCATTGGACGGTGTATACCATGTGTATCCTGTACATAAGACTAATAAAACTTGAAACTACGTGAGTAAGATCTAGCATACAGAACACCTACAGTGTCTTCATGTACACACACCTCCCATCACAGAGTGATCTGCAGGACATCTGAGTGTGTTAGTGTTAAAGCTATGGCCCTGGTGATCTGAGGAGAGGAGACCCAGTCTGTTATGTGTGTTGGAGTGAAGCAATAAGAGGATTAACTCTATGCCTCTCTCTCTCTGTCTCTCTCCTGGCTACAGAGAGCTGTGAAAATCCCAACACATCCCCCATTCCATCCAACCTCATCCACTGCCACTTTACGTACCCCTCCTCCCTCACTTATCCAAATATGGAGAACTTACCCTCTCTTATCCAAATATGGAAACTTACCCTCTCTTATCCAAATAATATTAACCAACACACACTTCCACATCCTTGTCAGAAGTCCCAACCAGCCATCCAGAGGCAAAGACCCTCACTGAAGACACACAGTAGGACTTCAAGCATAAACCGAGTCACACAGCAAAAAGAGTGAGGAAACATTTTACATTTACAAGATAGATATTGCCTCTTTAAGAGAAAACAACTCTTTAACTCAATCAGCAAATATACTGTGCAGTTAAGGACGAACTTATTGAAGACAGATGCTTGGCTGAGTTCGACCATTCCCCATTAATACCCAGTGTCCATTTCCACAGCAGTACTTCCTATCCTCATGCTTTGCTCTGCTCTCATTCCCTCTCTCAGCTTTTGAGTGGGAGAACAGTGACAGGACAGGTGGATGTTTGGTTGAGTGCAGAAGGAGAGGTAGAAGACAGGATGAGTTCATTGGGTGATGGGGTGAGTGTGAGAGATGGGTGGTGAGTTAGTGGGGTGATAGGGTGAGATGGGTGGTGAGTTAGTGGGGTGATGGGGTAAGTGTTGGAGATGGGTGGTGAGTTAATTGGGTGATGGGGTGAGTGTGTGAGATGGGTGGTGAGTTAATGGGGTGAGTGTGTGAGATGGGTGGTGAGTTAGTGGGGTGATGGGATGAGTGTGAGAGATGGGTGGTGAGTTAATGGGGTGAGTGTGTGAGATGGGTGGTGAGTTAGTGGGGTGATGGGGTGAGTGTGTGAGATGGGTGGTGAGTTAGTGGGAGGATGGGGTGAGTGTGAGAGATGGGTGGTGAGTTAATGGGGTGATGGGGTGAGTGTGTGAAATGGGTGATGAGTTAATGGGGTGAGTGTGTGAGATGGGTGGTGGATAAGTGGGGTGATGGGGTGAGTGTGTTAGATGGGTGGTGAGTTAATGTGGTGATGGGGTGAGTGTGTGAGATGGGTGGTAGGTTAGTGGGGTGAGTGTGTGAGATGGGTGGTGAGTTAATGTGGTGATGGGGTGAGTGTGTGAGATGGGTGGTGAGTTAATGTGGTGATGGGGTGAGTGTGAGAGATGAGTGGTGAGCTAATGGGGTGTTGGGGTAAAGGGGTGATGGGGTGAGTGTGTGAGATTGGTGGTGAGTTAGTGGGGTGACGGGGTGAGTGTGAGAGATGAGTGGTGAGCTAATGTGGTGATGGGGTAAGTGTGTGAGATGGGTGGTGAGCTAATGGGGTGATGGGGTGAGTGTGTGAAATGGGTGGTGAGTTAGTGGGGTGGGTGGGTGTGTGAGATGAGTGGTGAGTTAGTGGGTTGAGTGTGAGAGATGGGTTGTGAGTTAATGGGGTGACGGCGTGAGTGTGTGAGATGGGTGATGAGTTAATTGGGTGATGGGGTAAGTGTGTGAGATGGGTGGTGAGTTAGTGGGGTGAGTGTGTGAGATGTGTGGTGAATTAATGGGGTGATGGGGCGAGTGTGTGAGATCGGTGGTGAGTTAATGGGGTGAGTGTGAGAGATGAGTGGTGAGCTAATGGGGTGATGGGGTAAGTGTGTGAGATAGGTGGTGAGTTAAAGGGGTGATGGGGTGAGTGTGAGAGATGGGTGGTGAGCTAAAGGGGTGATGGGGTGAGTGTGTAAGATGGGTGGTGCGTTAATGGGGTGATGGGGCGAGTGTGTGAGATGGGTGGTGAGTTAGTGGGGTGAGTGTGAGAGATGAATGTTGAGTTAAAGGGGTGATGGGGTGAGTGTGTAAGATGGGTGGTGAGTTAGTGGGGTGAGTGTGTGAGATGTGTGGTGAATTAATGGGGTGATGGGGCGAGTGTGTGAGATGGGTGGTGAGTTAATGGGGTGAGTGTGAGAGATGAGTGGTGAGTTAAAGGGGTGATGTGGTGAGTGTGTAAGATGGGTGGTGAGTTAGTGGGGTGAGTGTGTGAGATGTGTGGTGAATTAATGGGGTGATGGGGCGAGTGTGTGAGATGGGTGGTGAGTTAATGGGGTGAGTGTGAGAGATGAGTGGTGAGTTAAAGGGGTGATGGGGTGAGTGTGTGAGATGGGTGGTGAGTTAATGGGGTGAGTGTGAGAGATGGGTGGTGAGCTAAAGCGGCGATGGGGTGAGTGTGTAAGATGGGTGGTGCGTTAATGGGGTGATGGGGTGAGTGTGTGAGATGGGTGGTGAGTTAGTGGGGTGATGGGGTGAGTGTGTGAGATAGGTGGTGAGTTAGTGGGGTGATGGGGTGAGTGTATGAGATAGGTGGTGAGTTAAAGGGGTGATGGGGTGAGTGTGTGAGATGGGTGGTGAGTTAATGGGGTGATGGGGTGATTGTGTGAGATGGGTGGTGAGTTAGTGGGGTGATGGGGTGAGTGTGTGAGATAGGTGGTGAGTTAGTGGGGTGATGGGGTGAGTGTGTGAGATAGGTGGTGAGTTAATGGGGTGAGTGTGAGAGATGGGTGGTGAGCTAAAGCGGCGATGGGGTGAGTGTGTAAGATGGGTGGTGCGTTCATGGGGTGATGGGGTGAGTGTGTGAGATGGGTGGTGAGTTAGTGGGGTGATGGGGTGAGTGTGTGAGATAGGTGGTGAGTTAAAGGGGTGATGGGGTGAGTGTGTGAGATGGGTGGTGAGTTAATGGGGTGATGGGGTGGGTGAGATGGGTGGTGAATTAATGGGGTGAGATGGGTGGTGAGTGGAGAGATGAGTGGTGAGTTAATGATGGGGTGAGTGTGTGAGATGGGTGGTAGGAGATGGGTGGTGAGTTGATGGGGTGAGTGTGTGAAATGGGTGGTGAGTTAAGTGGGTAAGTGTGTCGGGGCTAGATTAAAGGGGAATAACGTGATGAAATCTCCAGCTGTTCCAGCACTCCATCCCCTGATGCTGAGAGAGAATCAGGGCACAGAGCAGACCCCTGTAGCGCAATAACCCCTACACGGACACACACACAGACTAATAAACGCACACACAGACACATAAAGACACACACACACAGACTCATTAACGCACACACACAGACTAATTGACATACACACACTTTCTCTTCGTCTCTCTCTACAACACCGTGTTATATTGCTACTCTAGCTTATCTCCCTGACTTGAACCAGCTATTTAAACACTTGTAGAGATCCCAGCGAACCCTGCTGTACCACAAATCAGGGAGGTGAAATGGCCCAAACCACTTCCCACTACCCAGCCTGCAGTGAGAGTTCAGGGGTCATCGTTCTCCAGCACCAGCCGGTTACCATAAATATTGACATTCCTCCAGCAAAAAGAATTGCTGCGGTTGTAGAATCCACTGACTGGCACTGAGCACCAAAGTGCTCCCAGAGGACAAACGGAATGGAATTGGTGTCACTGACAAATCGCTAATGATTCAGAGCAGAACATTCAGAATCTCCATCTTCTTTACATAGACACAGGGATCAGTTAGTACTGTTTACGGTTTATAACCTGGGATGATGTGTGTCTTCCACAGACCTGGGTTCAAATACCACTTGAAACTGCCGATCTGCGGCCAACAAGGCAGAGTTCATCTCAGCCTATGCCTCCCTCCAGTCCCTCGACTTCTTGGCACTGACAGAAACATGGATCACCACAGATAACACTGCTACTCCTACTGCTCTCTCTTCGTCCGCCCACGTGTTCTCGCACACCCCGAGAGCTTCTGGTCAGCGGGGTGGTGGCATCGGGATCCTTATCTCTCCCAAGTGGTCATTCTCTCTTTCTCCCCTTACCCATCTGTCTATTGCCTCCTTTGAATTTCATGCTGTCACAGTTACCAGCCCTTTCAAGCTTAACATCCTTATCATTTATCGCCCTCCAGGTCCCCTCGGAGAGTTCATCAATGAGCTTGATGCATTGATAAGCTCCTTTCCTGAGGACGGCTCACCTCTCACAGTTCTGGGCGACTTTAACCTCCCCACGTCTACCTTTGAGTCATTCCTCTCTGCCTCCTTCTTTCCACTCCTCTCCTCTTTTGACCTCACCCTCTCACCTTCCCCCCCTACTCATAAGGCAGACAATACGCTCGACCTCATCTTTACTAGATGCTGTTCTTCCACTAACCTCATTGCAACTCCCCTCCAAGTCTCCGACCACTACCTTGTATCCTTTTCCCTCTCGCTCTCATCCAACACTTCCCACACTGCCCCTACTCGGATGGTATCGCGCCGTCCCAACCTTCGCTCTCTCTCCCCCGCTACTCTCTCCTCTTCCATACTATCATCTCTTCCCTCTGCTCAAACCTTCTCCAACCTATCTCCTGATTCTGCCTCCTCAACCCTCCTCTCCTCCCTTTCTGCATCCTTTGACTCTCTATGTCCCCTATCTTCCAGGCCGGCTCGGTCCTCCCCTCCCGCTCCGTGGCTTGACGACTCATTGCGAGCTCACAGAACAGGGCTTCGGGCAGCCGAGCGGAAATGGAGGAAAACTCGCCTCCCTGCGGACCTGGCATCCTTTCACTCCCTCCTCTCTACATTTTCCTCCTCTGTCTCTGCTGCTAAAGCCACTTTCTACCACTCTAAATTCCAAGCATCTGCCTCTAACCCTAGGAAGCTCTTTGCCACCTTCTCCTCCCTCCTGAATACTCCTCCCCCTCCCCCCCTCCTCCCTCTCTGCAGATGACTTCGTCAACCATTTTGAAAAGAAGGTCGACGACATCCGATCCTCATTTGCTAAGTCAAACGACACCGCTGGTTCTGCTCACACTGCCCTACCCTGTGCTCTGACCTCTTTCTCCCCTCTCTCTCCAGATGAAATCTCGCGTCTTGTGACGGCCGGCCGCCCAACAACCTGCCCGCTCGACCCTATCCCCTCCTCTCTTCTCCAGACCATTTCCGGAGACCTTCTCCCTTACCTCACCTCGCTCATCAACTTATCCCTGACCGCTGGCTACGTCCCTTCCGTCTTCAAGAGAGCGAGAGTTGCACCCCTTCTGAAAAAACCTACACTCGATCCCTCCGATGTTAACAACTACAGACCAGTATCCCTTCTTTCTTTTCTCTCCAAAACTCTTGAACGTGCCATCCTTGGTCAGCTCTCCCGCTATCTCTCTCAGAATGACCTTCTTGATCCAAATCAGTCAGGTTTCAAGACTAGTCATTCAACTGAGACTGCTCTTCTCTGTATCACGGAGGCGCTCCGCACCGCTAAAGCTAACGCTCTCTCCTCTGCTCTCATCCTTCTAGACCTATCGGCTGCCTTCGATACTGTGAACCATCAGATCCTCCTCTCCACCCTCTCCGAGTTGGGCATCTCCGGCGCGGCCCACGCTTGGATTGCGTCCTACCTGACAGGTCGCTCCTACCAGGTGGCGTGGCGAGAATCTGTCTCCTCACCACGCACTCTCACCACTGGTGTCTCCCAGGGCTCTGTTCTAGGCCCTCTCCTATTCTCGCTATACACCAAGTCACTTGGCTCTGTCATAACCTCACATGGTCTCTCCTATCATTGCTATGCAGACGACACACAATTAATCTTCTCCTTTCCCCTTCTGATGACCAGGTGGCGAATCGCATCTCTGCATGTCTGGCAGACATATCAGTGTGGATGACGGATCACCACCTCAAGCTGAACTTCGGCAAGACGGAGCTGCTCTTCCTCCCGGGGAAGGACTGCCCGTTCCATGATCTCTCCATCACGGTTGACAACTCCATTGTGTCCTCCTCCCAGAGCGCTAAGAACCTTGGCGTGATCCTGGACAACACCCTGTCGTTCTCAACTAACATCAAGGCGGTGGCCCGTTCCTGTAGGTTCATGCTCTACAACATCCGCAGAGTACGACCCTGCCTCACACAGGAAGCGGCGCAGGTCCTAATCCAGGCACTTGTCATCTCCCGTCTGGATTACTGCAACTCGCTGTTGGCTGGGCTCCCTGCCTGTGCCATTAAACCCCTACAACTCATCCAGAACGCCGCAGCCCGTCTAGTGTTCAACCTTCCCAAGTTCTCTCACGTCACCCCACTCCTCCGCTCTCTCCACTGGCTTCCAGTTGAAGCTCGCATCCGCTACAAGACCATGGTGCTTGCCTACGGAGCTGTGAGGGGAACGGCACCTCAGTACCTCCAGGCTCTGATCAGGCCCTACACCCAAATAAGGGCACTGCGTTCATCCACCTCTGGCCTGCTCGCCTCCCTACCACTGAGGAAGTACAGTTCCCGCTCAGCCCAGTCAAAACTGTTCGCTGCTCTGGCTCCCCAATGGTGGAACAAACTCCCTCACGACGCCAGGACAGCGGAGTCAATCACCACCTTCCGGAGACACCTGAAACCCCATCTCTTTAAGGAATACTTAGGATAGGATAAAGTAATCCTTCTCACCCCCCCCCCTTAAAATATTTAGATGCACTATTGTAAAGTGGCTGTTCCACTGGATGTCATAAGGTGAATGCACCAATTTGTAAGTCGCTCTGGATAAGAGCGTCTGCTAAACGACTTAAATGTAAATGTAAATCAATTTAAATATTTGATCTGGGCTTGAAGGCGCTTGCCTGGTGCAATGGAGGCAATTCTTATTTAATCATTAGTGTTAGTACATGTCTCTCCATACTGTGTGCATATGCATCCTTCTGATGCTGCCGCCCTGGGTGCAATGATGTCTGTCTTTAATCCTAAAGCTAATGTCACTGGGAGAGTGATGGGGTGGGGGTGTGAGTGGGCGTATGAGTGACAGAGATTTACATCATGTCCTCTCTAAGCATTTCAAATACTTCTGCTCTTCTTTCTCCTGCCTCTCTCTCTGTCTCTCTTGCTCTCTTTCTCTCTCCCCCCTTCCCTCCTTGCTCTCACTCCATCCACAAACTCCTTTGAAGAGTTGCCCTGGCACAGTCATAACATTACTAGTGAGAATAGGTTCAGGTTGCCAGATGTTGCCAGGATCCAGCCCCTCTGAGAGCTCCCATGCTGTGAGGACGACTGACATATTGGACCTTCTTATGTCTAGGCCATTGGACAGCCTCATCACACCTGGCGGCCCACTGTTACAGCATCTGACCTCACTTTAGGTTACGTGATGCAGCCTCATCCGTGATGCAGTCCCGTTTGGCAATTAGCTGGTGTATTCCTATTCATGGTAACACATTATTTGGATAGCCCTATCTGTAGATGCTTAGTAAACTATCATTAGACGATGCTGTTGACATGTTACTGAGAAACCACAGACGTTTTGTAGAGCGTCGACAAACGGACTCTCCAAATAACGTGCTACCCTATTCACCAGTCTACCTTTGTAACGAATGGGCGACTATAGAACAGCTGTTGCAGACTATACAGACTCAGAGGTGGTTATGTGGAGGTATAGATTATTCTCTAGAGGACGGTACACATGTAAAGTATACATAGCACACTACTAGCTTCTACAGACTGCTTCGTGTGTGTCAGCATGAGGTCTAAGGTCAGGTGGCTGAGCACCAGCTGTTGTGTGTGTGTGTGTCTGTGTGCGCATATGACTGTGCGTGTAGGTTTTTGACCTAAATACTGCTCTCGATGATCAACTGGGTGGAAATCTGTTTTAATCATTGTCCTACATCGGATCTGTCTGCCGCTCCATACAGTGACAAAGCAAGATCAAAACACGACCTCATCACCAGCCCTACATACAATAAAAGCTCAGCTTTACACTTTAGTGGGTTGTTTCCATGCAGATTCACCCCTCCTTTCAGATCTTAAATTACGATACAGTACTGAATCTGGACACGAGTCCTGTTCAAATACTCTTCAAATGCATCCTTCCTTCAATCAAGTTATCTCATTGACTACCTCTACCAAGGAAGGCTGCATTTTCAGAGTTTTTGATCAGGACCATAGAGCCTGTATACTGCTGATAGCAGACACTGTGCGCTTCCCAGTAGTCTTAAAGATGCGTTATACAGGTTTTGTATCATTTCAGCCAGTAGTCTTAAAAGTAGCGTATTTGCCTTGTGTTTCCCGAAGGCAGTAATGTAATTTATTGGCACATAGACCGGATAGATGCAGTGAAATGTGTTGTTTTACAGGGATTACAGCCATTGTGGTACAGCGTCCCTGAAGCAAATTAGGGTTAAGTGCCTTGCTCACGGGCACATCAACAGATTTCTCACCTTGTCGGCTCAGGTATTTGAACCAGTGACCTTTTGGTTACCGGCCCAATGCTTGCAGCTTTTCTTCTAGTAATCGCAGTCCACAGACAGACATTGGAAAATTGTGCACGATTGTGTAGAACATCGTACATTTCGAAATAGGTTACATCCTGACAAATTTCCTGCAATTCGGATGATATGTTACGAATTCCACTTCATACGATATGTTTTGAATTTGTAAGTGCGTAAGATCCCATTCAATCTGTTTAAGTGGCTTTTTCCTGAGCCACACTGATGTGAAAAATACTAGATAAGTGAAAGCAATAACAAAATCACTGTAAGATAAGTGTTTACACCTATACGATTTTTTCAGATTGGTTGTGTCAAGGATGAGGAATCTAGAAAGTGATATTAGAAAGTCTCCTTACCTCTTGAGTTGGTCGCCATGTCTGCCACCTTCTGAAAGGCATCTAGAAATGCCACTGTTGCCAGAACTGTGGTCCTACATGTGGACAGGAGGAGGAAACATTCAGCAGTCAGCATTCAACATCTACATTGACTAGAAACCATCAACAGTCCAGAATGTCAACACAGGACAGTTGGAGTTACCAGTCTACTGAAGAGGGATTGGATAGGATATTCAATTATAGTCCGTCTCATAGACATAAATACTAATGAAATGAAGGTCTCACCTGAGTTGGGAGTGCAGTTTAGTAGCCTTGGCACTGAAGTCTTCCCACACTGGATATGAACTCTGGATGAAAAAGGAAGCAAATGTTAGTTAACACCTTTTGCACCGCAACGCACGCGCACACACACACACACACACACACACACACACACACACACACACACACACACACACACACACACACACACACACACACACACACACACACACACGCACACACGCACACACGCGCACGCACACATGCGCACGCACGCACACACACACGCACACACACACACACACACAAAACACACAAACACACGCTTTTTTCCAGTTGGCCAGCACTTTGGAGCACTTTCTGTGATCAGCATTTTGACTCATTTGTATGACTCAGAACAACATAATACATTATCGTCCTATCAAGCTTGCATATTCTCTCTTACCTAACAAAGCTGAAGACCCAGTTAGTTGACTGTGAAAATGAAACATGGATGCATAACTCTGAAAGTTATCGTCTCCCCCAAGGGTAAGTCTTGAAGTCAACACAACATGCCTAAAGAACACACTCCTGCTGATACATGTATTTTAAAAGGCCATTTAACTACGTTGCTACAACGTTCCCAGACTGTGTGACTATATAATAGCGTCTCTGCTCCTGTGGGGTGCTGCAGGGCGGGCTGTGGTGTATGTGGGAAAGGGGGAAATTGGGAGGGACAGAACAGGTTGCATGCCGGCTCTTTAAAGGCCCAATGCAGAATTTTTTTTAATTTGTCTGTGTTTTATATACATTTCCAAATTATGGGGTTGGAATAATACTGTGAAATTGTGATAATGCCCTTCTAGCGTAAGAGTTGTTTGGTGGGAGGGAGTTTTGGCCTGCCTGGCAGGCAGTGAATTAGTTAATAGACCAATAGGAAAGACAGTTCCAAACCTCTCTGCCAATAACAGATCGTTTTCAGTTTTCCCCAGAGAGAGGGGGACACAGCCTGACTGCATATTCACAATCTTCCCTTGCAGAGAAGTGAGAAGACAGCAGATGAAGGAGAAAATAGGAAAAAAAAACACCCCAAATCATTCACTCTCATCCTATTTCTCTCCTCATATCCTCCCAAGAAATAAAGGTTAAACAAAAATAAAAAAGAAGAGATTCCATGTTTTCCAGATCTTTCTATGAGACAATTAACTCCTCACAAAGTGATCTGGTTTCACTATAAAGGCTATCACATTCACTGTTAAAATGTTTTCCCCATGCTTCACCATTCTCCCTGTCTGTCTTCACTGGGCTGCAACAGGTGGCTAATCAGCTTTTCAGCCCTGCGCCTCCCGGCGACAACAGAGGAGGCTGAGAAGAGGCTGAGAGGAGGTTGAGCCAGGACAGCTGAGGGAGCAGGGGGAATGCAGGGTTAAGAGAGCCACGCAGTGCAGCGAAGGAAGACACACACACACATATGCGTGAACGCATCAACACACATACAGAGCTCCTAATATCCAGGCAGACCCTTCCTTCCTCAGTTAATGAATTCATCTGAAGAGAGCAGGGATGGCTGTTGTACAACTGCATCAGATGCTGGCTGGTCTGTGTCATGTTGCGCTGTTAGATATAGAGGAGTTAGTGATACACGCTGAACTCTCAGCAGGCTGCAACACTGACAGTGTGTGCCTAGCCTAAATAGCTGGGTTAGTCATAGAGACATGGGGCCAATTCTCTCCTTGGCTTGCCAGGACGGAGGCCAAACACTAGGCACCTGGGTAATATCCGTTAGGTACCAAATGGAAGAAAACTGACTGAAACCGGGAGGGATTACTTGGACTTTTTCAATAAGAAAGGCTCATTTCCATTTCTCCATAGCAGCGCTTGAAAACGTTTTTCATTGCATGCCCTAGCGCAGGGGTATTCAAATCTTACCCTACGAGGTCCGGATTACTGCTGGTTGTCTGTTCTACCTGATAATTAATTGCACCCACCTGGTGTCCAAGGTTTAAATCAGTCCCTGATTAGAAGGAAGGAATGAAAAAATACAGTGGAACTGGCTTCAGGGTCCAGACTTGAATTTGAAGGCCCTAGTGAATTAGACCCAGTTGTGCTGACTGCTGAGTAAAGTTTTATGAATCTTGACAGAAATCGCATCTTGAGGCGCTAAACGTTTTCATACACTATGACTTAGGACATTTGAAAGAACGGGGAAACGTCCACGGTGGACATTGTCAACTTGCTTCATAACTTTTGAGCTTACGAAGCAAGAGCGCCACCACCAATCAGCCTACACCACCGTGCACACACCCGTCGTTACTATGACAAATGACCGACTGTCCGAACACACACAAATCTAATTTGGTCACTTGAAACTTACTGATTGGACATTCAGTATTCAAAAAATGATATGAGCATTAAGGCCTGAAGTTTGAACAATACTTTATAGAAGCAGAGCTCCAAGCCTAGAGAGAGAAAGGACATAATCATTCTATATATCCTCATACTTTGTATATATACAGTTTAGATCTAGTTTATAACTAGGGCCCAGAGTTCTTCCTGGTCAGATCATATGACACTTTCTATATTTATATCGTTTATAACTAGGGCCCAGAGTTTATCAGATTATATGGTCAGGAAACTCCTCGTCCTATTTATGGCGAGTAGGGCAGAGCCGGGACGAATGTAACACGGGGTGAAAGTAACACGCCCGTTTTCTCAGATAACACAGAAGCTAGAATGACGTAGTGAAGTCAGCACATTCCTAATGTGGAGGACGACCCTCCCTGCAACAAAAAAAAACAGCCCAGTCTGACCATGCTTTGCCGAGTAATCAACAAAAAGCGGTTTTGAGCGACGTAAGTATATATTTTTTTAAAAACAGACCCGGAAATATTTGTTGGTTGTAGAGTTGTGTTAAGTTGTTAAGTTTCCGAACATATGTCATTTTCTGAACCCATCTAGTGACTAAATGACAGCATAGGTTCCAAGTACCATGCTAGCTAATCTTGTTGTTAGCCTGGGAGAAGTGACAGGAGAGATGGGTGGGATGAGAGTGACACAATGTAAATTGATGACATGGAATAAAATAAAACATTTAAGCACAGGCCATTGTCTCTTCTAGTTCATATTGCTTTTATATTGTCATCAAAATATCAACAAGTGACTGAATGTTTGAAAATGATATGACATAATTAGAATTACGCCTTAATCAATTGACTTGATGGATCAGCTCACGTAAGGTTTTATTGACAGGTTAATAGTTAAATATACACTATATATACAAATGTATGTGGACAGCCCTTAAAATGTGTGGATTTGGCTATTTAAGCTACAGCCCTTGCTGACAGGTTTATAAAATCAAGAACACAGCCATGCAATCTCCATAGGAAGCATTGGCAGTAGAATGGCCTTACTAAGGAGCTCAGTGACTTTCAACGTGGCACAGACCATCTTTCCAACAAGTCAGTTCGTCAAATGTATGCCCTGCTGGAGCTGTCCCGGTAAGCTGTAAGTGCTGTTATTGTGAAGTGGAAACGTCTAGGAGGAACAACGGCTGTTTTTCATGTTTTGGGCTAGGCCCCTTATTTCCAGTGAAGGAAATGTTAGCGCTACAGTATACAATGACATTCTAGACAATTCTGTGCTTCCAAATTTGTGGCGACGGTTTGGGGAATTCCCTTTCCTGTTTAAGCATGACAATGCCCCCATGCACAAAGCGAGGGGGCATACAGAAATGGTTTGTTGAGATCAGTGTGTAAGAACTTGACTGGCCTGAACAGAGCCCTGACCTCAACCCCATTTAACACCTCTGGGATGAATTGGAACGCCGACTGCTCACCAGGCCTAATTGTCCAACATCAGTGCCCGACCTCACTAATGCTCTTGTAGCTGAATGGAAGCAAGTTCCC
Organism: Oncorhynchus gorbuscha; assembly: GCF_021184085.1. Lineage (NCBI taxonomy): Eukaryota > Metazoa > Chordata > Actinopteri > Salmoniformes > Salmonidae > Oncorhynchus > Oncorhynchus gorbuscha. The sequence continues at coordinate 43,793,438 of NC_060174.1, read as the reverse complement.
GCAGTAATGTTCCAACATCTAGTGGAAATCCTTCCCAGAAGAGTGGAGGCTGTTATAGCAGCAAAGGCGGGACCAACTCCATATTAATGCCCATGATTTTGGAATGAGATGTTCGATTCGCAGGTGTCCACATACTTTTGTCTATTAACCCCGCCATGTGCAATTTGGTCCTTGACTTCCTGATGGGCCACCCCCAAGATGGTAAAGGTAGGAAACAACATCTCCACTTCGCTGACCCTCAACACTGGGGCCTAACAAGGGTGCGTGCTCAGCCCCCTCCTGTACTCCCTGTTCACCCATGACGGCGTGGCAATGCACACCTACCACTCAATCATCAAGTTTATAGAGGACACAGCAGTAGTGGGCTTGATTACCAACAACAATGAGACAGCCTACAGGGAGGAGGTGAGGGCACTCGGAGTGTGGTGTCAGGAAAACAACCTCTCACTCAACGTCAACAAAACAAAGGAGATGATTGTGGACTTCAGGAAACAGCAGAGGGAGCACCCCCTATCCACATCGAAGGGACAGTAGAGGAGAAGGTGGAAAGTTTTAAGTTCCTCTGTGTACACATCACAGACAAACTGAAATGGTCCACCCACACAGACAGTGTGGTGAAGAAGGCGGAACAGCACCTCTTCAACCTCAGGAGACTGAAGAAATTTGGCTTGTCACCTAAAACCCTCACAGACTTTTACAGATGCAGAATCGGGAGCATCTTGTCGGGCTGTATCCCAGCCTTGTACGGCAACTGCACAGCCCACAACCCGCAGGGCTCTCCAGAGGGTGGTGCAGTCTGCACAATGCATCACCGGGGGCAAGCTAACTGCCCTCCAAGACACCTACAGCACCCGATGTCACAGGAAGGCTAAAAAGATCATCAACGACAACAACCACCTGAGCCACTGCCTGTTTGACCCGCTACCATCCAGAAGGCATCAAAGCTGGGACCACCAAGAGACTGAAAAACAGCTTCTATCTCAAGGCCATCAGACTGCTAAACAGCAATCACTAACTCAGAGAGGCTGCTGCCTACATAGAGACTCTTATCATTGGCCACTTTAATAAATGCCACTTTAATAAAGTTAACATATCTTACATTACTCATCTTATATGTATATACTGTACCTTATACCATCTATTGCATCTTGCCTATGCCGCTCAGCCATCGCTCATCCGTATATTTATATGTACATATTCTTATTCCATCCCTTTAGATTTGTGCGTATCAGGTAGTTGTTGGGGAATTGTTAGAATACTTGTTAGATATTACTGCACTGTTGGAAATAGAAAAACAAGTATTTCGCTACACTCACATTTAAATCTGCTAACCATGTGTATGTGACCATTAACATCTGCTAACCATGTGTATGTGACCATTAACATCTGCTAACCATGTGTATGTGACCATTAACATCTGCTAACCATGTGTATGTGACCATTAACATCTGCTAACCATGTGTATGTGACCATTAACATCTGCTAACCATGTGTATGTGACCATTAACATCTGCTAACCATGTGTATGTGACCATTAACATCTGCTAACCATGTGTATGTGACCATTAACATCTGCTAACCATGTGTATCTGACCATTAACATCTGCTAACCATGTGTATGTGACCATTAACATCTGCTAACCATGTGTATGTGACCATTAACATCTGCTAACCATGTGTATGTGACCATTAACATCTGCTAACCATGTGTATGTGACCATTAACATCTGCTAACCATGTGTATGTGACCATTAACATCTGCTAACCATGTGTATGTGACCATTAACATCTGCTAACCATGTGTATCTGACCATTAACATCTGCTAACCATGTGTATGTGACCATTAACATCTGCTAACCATGTGTATGTGACCATTAACATCTGCTAACCATGTGTATGTGACCATTAACATCTGCTAACCATGTGTATGTGACCATTAACATCTGCTAACCATGTGTATGTGACCATTAACATCTGCTAACCATGTGTATGTGACCATTAACATCTGCTAACCATGTGTATGTGACCATTAACATCTGCTAACCATGTGTATGTGACCATTAACATCTGCTAACCATGTGTATGTGACCATTAACATCTGCTAACCATGTGTATGTGACCATTAACATCTGCTAACCATGTGTATGTGACCATTAACATCTGCTAACCATGTGTATGTGACCATTAACATCTGCTAACCATGTGTATGTGACCATTAACATCTGCTAACCATGTGTATGTGACCATTAACATCTGCTAACCATGTGTATGTGACCATTAACATCTGCTAACCATGTGTATCTGACCATTAACATCTGCTAACCATGTGTATGTGACCATTAACATCTGCTAACCATGTGTATGTGACCATTAACATCTGCTAACCATGTGTATGTGACCATTAACATCTGCTAACCATGTGTATGTGACCATTAACATCTGCTAACCATGTGTATGTGACCATTAACATCTGCTAACCATGTGTATGTGACCATTAACATCTGCTAACCATGTGTATCTGACCATTAACATCTGCTAACCATGTGTATGTGACCATTAACATCTGCTAACCATGTGTATGTGACCATTAACATCTGCTAACCATGTGTATGTGACCATTAACATCTGCTAACCATGTGTATGTGACCATTAACATCTGCTAACCATGTGTATGTGACCATTAACATCTGCTAACCATGTGTATGTGACCATTAACATCTGCTAACCATGTGTATGTGACCATTAACATCTGCTAACCATGTGTATGTGACCATTAACATCTGCTAACCATGTGTATGTGACCATTAACATCTGCTAACCATGTGTATGTGACCATTAACATCTGCTAACCATGTGTATGTGACCATTAACATCTGCTAACCATGTGTATGTGACAAATCACATGTTGATTTGATTAGTATATCTTCATGATTCTGGTGGTCAATTACATGGAAATGGGATGAGCATGATGAGTTTGCCCTTTGTGAAGGGCATACAGACATTTATTCTATCACGTATGACAAGAACAGCTGGAGCGCACCTGATTGGAAGGGCTAAGCATGAATAGTCAGTGAAAATTGTGAAAAACACCTCCTACTACATCCCCATTCAGGTAAGATGAGAAAAAGATGGTTAATAAAGCTATTATGTCATCCATTTTAGTCTGACTAATATTGTACGGCAAAATATTGTGGTGGCGCAACATTGTGATGTTGACGCATGGTTAATTTTCATAAATTATAAACCTATAGCATAAATTATTCAAATCGACAGTACATTTGTTGAATGTAATAAGCATTACAAACCAGAAACATGGAGATAAGACAGATTTGGTGCACTCGCCAGCTGTTACTTTCGCCCCAATGCTCTGTTACTCCCGCACTACCAACAGGTACATAAATAACGGAGCAGTAGTTATGTTCTCTGTTTATTTCATTGCAACTAGTTTATCTTAGAAATGAAATGACAGTTGCTAACGATAGGGGATATATATAAGTGTTTTGTCATATAATATGGAGTCTCTAGCTCTAACGATCTCTGAGTAATTATGGGAAAAGCTACAAATGTTACCTTCGTCCTGGTTTTCCCCTAGCCTATCCTCGTAGAACAATGTCACCCGACAATTCTTGGCAGCGGCCCAACTTGTCTTCCTCCACGGCTGATGACAATGCCTGTTCATAATTTCCATCTTTTGTACAACAGACCAAACCAGGCCACGGCCTCAACCGATATGCACTTGTCCAGCTTGGCTGCCCATTCCCCAAAAGTCTAAATATAAAGAGAGACATCACAATCTTTGGTGGTGGACACTGGCCAGTGGCCATATGGTGTCCGTGAGCCAGACCACAGCCAACAGGGACCAGGGCCTAGTGGCCATAATGGTCAAGTGATTTGACACATGATGTCTTTGTCAAAGAGGTGCCTTCCTGGATGAGAAGGGGTCGCCAAAATTGATCAATCAACCCCTCTCTCCATCATTGGCCTGACGTTAGACACGGGAAAATGTGTAGGCACACAGGCACACACTAAAAACATGTCATGGGTTATGTGATCAATGTATGCATCATGCTTTATATGTCCACATCCCAGCTGTTGAGGCGATATGAAGGTTGTTTGTCATGTTTGTCAGATGAGGTTAGTGAGCTGTCATACATCCATCAAGACATCCATAATAACTGTGGTTATAACAGTGACTGATTAGGAGGTGGGTCAATGGGAACCCAGGCTTTTTTTATTCAGACATTATTCTGTTATTATTTAGTTAAAGATAATAATAGTATAACATACAATTTGCATAACAAAGTATAGCCTATAGCCTACAAATATGAACTCATTAAAAAAAAGAAACAGCCTGATTCTATTCAAGGACATACATGTTTGGTCGTCAGCAGAATAGCTGCCCCCCTACAAACCTGCCCACTCTAGGCAAATAACACAAAGGACAAAATATGTATCACAATTTATGCTATTGCATAGCCAGTGAGGGGGTAGGGAATAGGAGAGGAAACAAAGGCAGTAAATTGCGTATGATCATCAATGCAATAGCTCGGTAAAACCGGTCGACATTAATCGAGCTCTGGTACCTTCATGTCGTTGACGATAGCTTGGAATAATCCACCCAACGCTCCGCACTCCTTTTCTACCGACTCCATAATCACAGTAGTCTCTCAACGATGACTGAATACGATCAATTAAATGTCCAGAAGTGCAGAATATTCAAACATCAGAACCCCGATCTTTTCACTCGCCCTTCGTTGTCCTTTCCCATCCAAGACAGACGCAGAGGATGCGAAACCCCCGGCTAAGAGGGCAGACAAAAAGAAATCGGCTACTCAATGGCACCAGACTTTTGACGCTCGGTGGCGAATCTCTGCTCGGACGAGAGTGATGGAGAGGAGGCAAAATCCTCGTTCCAATTCCCTTCAGTCTACAAACTGCGAAAAGAGGGGCAGGGTGAGTTTGAGTCAACGTCGATCTTCATCTTTGGTTGATTTCACGGGCAAATGTGGAAATCACCAGTCCGGGGACCACGAGAGTCAGTCGTTCAGTCACAGCTCTGGAAACGGGGGCGCGCTCTGTTAGAAAGGAACAGATGTCTTGAAGTGGAGGTTCTGTAGTTCGATCCATAGGAATTGAAGGGGGCCGGTCAGTGTTTTTGTCACATGCAGCGTGGAGGGAGGGACACCCCCGATTCAAACAAAAGTGAGTCCGTATTCTCATTCAAGCACACTCTGAAGAGAAAAACAAAGGATATCCCCAGCTCCAAATGTGCTTTCAGCATGCACGCGCCTGTTCATCATTGACTGTATCAATCCCGAGTTTTTGTTGCAAAGTACCGCGCCATCCAACAATGGATCCAACACAACATCTCGACCCTACCATGCACATATGCTGCTGAATATGTTATTTTAGGCAAACATGTCATTTCAAGTTAAAGGAACCTTAATGTTTGTATTTAGTACATACACTAGCGGTATTAATTACATTGCATAGCAACCAAATTGACCGTTGTTGTTTGAAATAAGAACTGTTCTTTATTCCACGTGTGTGACAACAATAAAAGGTATCTGAATCCCCAACATTTTTTTGTAAATTGTTTACTATGCAGAATTTTTTTTTCTTCAGTTGCATGTAACTTTTTATTTAGACATTTTTTGGAAGTCCATACCGGCCATTACGGCAGTAAATGATGATAGTTGCTAATTTGTGGGTAAAGAACGTATTTTGACCTGATTAAACTTGAAAAGCTAGTAAATGGCATGTTGAATGAGAATCGCCATATCACCGTCTCCTGTAAAGCCAGATTCTGGTTCAGTGTTTCCCCAACCACGTGGGCAGCCATGATGAGTCTGTCAGAGGCCTGTCTGTGGGCCTGCAGCCCAGTCAGTCTGAAGAACAGACCTCGCTCAGCCTCTTGGCATCCTCAGCACAAAAAAAACACCTCCCTCCCTCCCTCAACCCACAAATGCATGTGTGTCTGCACGAGTTTCCCTTATCGTGAATTATGGCTTTAGTAAGGGGGGAAAACGCCAACTCTTCTGTTTATACTCACTTTCCGTAAGACTGTAAGGCTGTATGACTGAAATCAATTATCCACTCTCAATGTGTCAAGCTTGAGACTTTGAAGATCTTGAACGCTTACGTAACTTAAGTGTAGCCCTTTACACTTCTACCCGTATACGAGTTAAACATTGGAGACTGATAAGCGGCTAAATTGGAACGCAGTGGCTGGACAGTACCACGCTATACATGACGTCAGAGCACTGTCTCTGTGCTTCACGGCGCTGTATGGGTTTTGACTGACAGCGGTTCTAAACTTGAACATCGTGCGGGAAAAAGTTGCCTCCACCCCTCCCGCTAATTGGCCAACTTTTGCAAATGTTTTGTTGCCCAAGTGAGGGAAATTCTGGAAATGACGAGAACTCAATGTATTGTAAAAGACGAGACGTTGATGATTATAATAAATATTATGTTGATGTCATACAAGCAAGCCGAACACCCTTGAGTCCAAATGTGCCCTTTACATTTCCATATCATAAAACTCATATAATATACAATGTCAACGTTTATGATCACTATGCTTGATGTACAGTTACACGATGACATGGCGCGGTACTTTGGGTTGTCCAGAACAGAATGAGCCTATGTTTATTGTATTGTGAAGAACATTTGGCACAGACCACGCATCTGAATGCACTCATTACTCCATTCTATGCACAACAAAATAATGTCTGGCTCGGCTATTTTACCTTTCTAACAGCAGTGCGCTTGAGCTGCGGTCGGAGGGTTGGCAGTATTTGAGGTGTCTTTAAAAACAAGCGCAAAAGTGACAATTTCATGCAGCGCTAATGGGAAGTTTTAAGACCCACAAAAAGCAATGATGCAATTTACAGAAGAGAAGTCTAGCATTTGTATAGACGTTATTCGTAAATACATTTAGGCCTAAGTGTGCATACAGTGCCATGGAGAGAAGCGATTTATGATATCATGATTCTGACCCCAAACAGATTATTTTCCATTTTATATCAAACCCTCCATAGGCTACACTTACCCATACCTACAGTGTGTCATGTTTTGTCATTGATTATCATGTCTTGTCCCTGTGCTTCCCCTTCTATTCGTTTCCCTCTGCTGGTCTTATTAGGTTCTTTCCCTCTTTCTATCCCTCTCTCTCTCCCCCTCCCTCTCTCACTCTCTCGCTCTCTCTTCTCTCTATCGTTCCGTTCCTGCTCCCAGCTGTTCCTATTCCCCTAATCAATCATTTAGTCTTCCCACACCTGTTCCTTATCTTTTCCCCTGATTAGAGTCCCTATTTCTTCCCTTGTTTTCCGTTCCTGTCCTGTCGGATCCTTGTCTTTTATTCACCGTGCTGTGTCTATGTATTGCCCTGTCGTGTCGTGTTTCCCTCAGATGCTGCGTGGTGAGCAGGTGTCTGAGTCTGCTACGTTCAAGTGCCTTCCCGAGGCAACCTGCAGTTCTTGATCAAGTCTCCAGTCTGTTCTCGTCATTACGAGTAGTATTATGCCTTTTGTTTGTAAAGTAACTTTACTGGATTAAAAACTCTGTTTTCGCCAAGTCGCTTTTGGGTCCTCATTCACCTGCATAACACAGTGCCTTCAGAAAGTATTCACACCCCTTGACTTTTCACATTTTGTTGTGTTACAGCCTGCATTTAACATGGATTAAATTGAGATTGTTTTGTTACTGGCCTACACACAATACCATATGATGTAAAAGTGGAGTTATGCATTTCAAAATGTTTACAAATTAATAAAAAATGAAAAGCTGAAAATTTGTCTTGGAACAATAAGTATTCAACCCATCTGTTATGGCAAGCCCAAATAAGTTCAGGAGTAAAAATGTGATTAACAAGTCACATAATAAGTTGCATGGACTCACTCTGTGTTCAATAATAGTGTTTAACATGATTTTTGAATGACTACCTCCTCTCTGTACCCCACACATACAATTATCTGTAAAGTCCCTCAGTCAAGCAGTGAATTTCAAACACAGATTCAACCACAAAGACCAGAGAGGTTTTCCAATGCCTCGTAAAGGGCACTTATTGGTAGATGGGTAAAAATAAAAAAGATGACATTGAATATCCCTTTGAGAATGGGGATGTAGAAAAGGCCCATGGAGTTGGTGGAATACTCCTTTAATTCATTGCCATTTACTCAGCTGGGCCAGGGGCGCTTTAATTAGGTCAGGTGGAAATGTCCGACAGATCTCAACTCCATAAAAGGAGGAAATTGCCATCGCCTGATCTCACTGCTTTCTCTTCCTTAATTCCATCTCATCCAGAAGTTCTGTGCATCCATGAATCCACCACAGACTACTCAGTAAATATACCACTTTATGGTTAAAGGAATTCCTGCCTCAGTCTCATCCATTCCTCTGTCACCTGACACGTGACCACCTGTTCACCTTCACTGTCAGTCATCCTACCTGTCCAGCTACCCACGCAGATTCCAATAATCTTTCAGGGGAAGTTGGGAAGTTATTAATTACTCTTTGGAGGGAGTATCAATACACCCAGTCACTACAAAGATACAGGCGTCCTTCCTAACTCAGTTGCACGAGAGGAAGGAAACCAACATGAGGCCAATGGTGACTTTAAAACAGTGAATGTTCCTGAGTTGCCGAGTTACAGTTTTGACTTAAATCTACTTGAAAATCTATGGCAATACCTTAAAATGGTCGTCTAGCAATGATCAACAACCAATTTGACAGAGCTTGAAGAATTTTGAAAATAATCATGTGCAAATGTTGCACAATCCTGGTGTGGAAAGCTCTTCGAGACTTACCCAGAAAGACTGACAGCTGTAATCACTGCCAAAGGTACTTCTGTATTTGCGATCATTTCTAAAACCATGTTTTCACTTTGTCATTATGGGGTATTGTGTGTAGACAAAAAATAGATGAAATCCATTTTTTAATTCAGGCCGTAACACAACAAAAATGTGGAATAAGTCATGGGGTGTGAATACTTTCTGAAGGGGCTATATACTGTCTGGTTCAACAGTAATGTGCTGTGTCTTTTTTATTCTGGCCTTGCAAAGTAGCCTATCGAATAAAGGTGTTTAAATGGTATATTCGTCATAGTGCCTTGAATTGAAAATATACTGCACATGCTAAAACATACACACACATATGCCTACCTGCATACCTTCATTTCACTTGTTCAAGTATCCATCCCCATCTCCAAAGAGCGCATCTCATCCGGTTACCAAAGCTGCGCTCCTCCAAACGTATTTAAATGATTCAGTTCTATAATATAGTACCAATGGTAGGCCTAGGCTATATTTTGCTTATTGCGAATGTGCATCACACATATAATACAATTTACGGGGGTCTAGTGTTTTTTTAGGAGAAGTGCAATGCGTAAAGACATGTAGGCGAGGCTCGTTGAAGCAAATTACAACAATGTTGACTGCTAACACCCCAAGCATAGGCTATTGCGCAAACACTTGATGTTGTTTTACTGTTGCTATCGCACGTTACTGTGTCCTACGCTATTTAATCAACTGTATTAGGCTATCAATACCAGGATGAGAATATTCTGTGCCCTCAGCCAAATTGGAGTTGATGACAATGAAAAGACCTTTAATATCCTTCAGAACGTGAGACACATGCATGCAGTATTAAGTCATGGAACGTGTTCATTGGCCAAGACCTCCTCAAACTTGTGTATTCATTAAAACCCAGGCTTTTCCCGCCACCACCAGCTATTGCGCTCATTATTCTAGCTGTGAAAATAGATAAAATATTTCAGACACATCCCTGGACCTTTGCACTATAGCCAGTGCGTGGATATACCATTGCATTAGGTGTGGGAGTGAAAGAACAGTTTATCTTTCCAAATAGGCAAAAAAAAACGATATAAACCATGTGATGTTCATTTTAAAATGTGATAACTGCATAAAATCATCATAGCATTTCAATCTAAGTCAAGCTGTTGTCTTAGCATTCCATTAACAGAGCATGAACCTGGCCGGCCTGGTACCAGAAACAGTCCTAGCTCCTCCTAACAGACTACTCCATCTGGAACATGCAGTTCTGTCAACCTTGACCTGATCACATGAGAGAGCCCCTCTCCACAGCCGATCTAAAAAGAGAAAGATGCCCACCATGATTGACTGTGACCTTTGACCCCCTAGCAAGGCCTTACCCATGATCCCTTGGGCCCCCTTGCCTCTTGGGTTTATCACCCTTTCTGTACCCTCTGCCAAGTCCCAAACAGTCGGATGTTCCCGTTTTCAGGGAAATGGAAAGAGAGCCTGTGACTCGACTTTTGGACGTTAACAAGGTTACATTTCATCTTAACTTCTCCTCCACATTTACTGGGTTGATTGAATAGCGCAGAAGAGAACCTCCCCAGACAGTTTTTTGTTTCCTCTCGTCAAGACCAGTATGTAGGGGATCTAGTTTCAGGCATTTCGTTTACGCCTGCTGCATTAGGTTACCCTTGGTGAGGGATAACATAGGGACGGCTGGGGTCTACTCCGGGGTCAGCTGGCCATATGTCCACTTGACCATAAAATCAATAATGATTTACTATTGTTCCACCGAATACTAGGCACGGCTGTTACGTAAGTAATCCCTGTATGTCATCCCAAGTTAAGTAAATATGTTCACTAAATACGTTTTAAAGTATGCAAATCCAGTAACATGCAGGTGCAGGGTACAAGAACTAAACTGACGATACTTTTGGTGCTTACTGTAACTCAAACTTTCCCCCCTTACTAGCTCTGACTTTGCTGGTAGCTACTTTGAGAACATTTTTACTCACTATGATTGTCCCACCTAGCTAGCTTAAGATGAATGCACTAACTTTAAGTCGCTCTGAATTAGAGCGTCTGCTAAATGAATACAATGTAAATGCCTGCACACTGTTGATTGCTCCCAACGCGTCGACACGAAGGGCTTCGCCAGGCTGTAAATAAGATGAACCCACAAGGGTTGGGGGGGGTCTCATCTTGGCAGATGATTGGACTCAGCTAGGCTGAACTATTGGTGTCCATAATGTGCAACTACACACACGTTGGAATGTGTGTTAATACGTTGTAATCCAATTTCACCCCATCTAATATTTGGCAGTATACAATAAAGCAAAAGTTTCCAATGTGTTTGGTGGATCTGATATTGCACAAGCTGATGAATTGAGGCAGGAGGTATTGCCCTGTGATCGTCGGAATCAAATTGTGTACCATAACGATTGGGCCACACACATACAGGTAACTGCCACAATAAAGGAAATGCCAACATAAAACTGCCTAATAGGTGTGGGCCACCATGAGCCATAACAGCGTCAATGTACCTTGGCATAGATTCCAAAAGTGTCTGGAACTCTATTGGAAAGATGTGACACCATTCTTCCACAACTATTCCATAATTGAGTGTTTTGTTGATGACGGTGGAGGAAAACGCTGTCTCAGGTGCTGCTCCAGAATCTCCCAATCTCCCTTGGCATTTGGTTTACATTGTTTTCATGCTCATCAAACCATTCAGTGACCACTCATGCCCTGTGGATGGGTGAATTGCCATCCTACTGCGTCTTAGCCTTGGTATCCAAAATAAATGGCATGCCCAGCATTTGTATGCATGACCCTAAGCATGATGGGATGTTGATCGCTTAATTAACTCAGGAACCACACCTGTGTGGAAGCACCTGCTTTCAATATACTTTTTATCCCTCATTTACTCAAGTGTTTCCATTATTTTGTCAGTTACCTGTAGATCTCAACAATACACATCTTACACTTACATTCTAAACTATAGTAGGAACTGAGTGAATATAATATCATCCAGAAAAACTGCAAAAACCAAAGGAAATGCCCTCCACAATAGCTGCAAAAACGCCATAGTTGCTTGATTGAGTTAGACGAATATTCTGCTCTTGCTGACAGCTGTATTCAATGCTCTCAGTGAGAAACAGATGCATGATATCCAAAATCCTCACCTCACACCAGGACAAAAAGAAGCAGGCCCAACATTTGACCTTCTCTGTGGCAAGCCAGCTGCAATATGAGACTCGGCGTTGACCTTGACTTTAAACGTGATGTTTGGCTAAAAGTGGAACTTACAAGACCCACTCCATAACCTGAAGGCCTCTTGAAAGTGACCTCTCTGTGGGGTGCGTGGGGGTGGGGTTTGAGTGCTCTTCACCAGCACATACTGTACCTCCATCATGGATGCGTCCCAAATGGCACCCTGTTCCATATGTAGGGCACTACTTTTGGTCTATATAGAGAATAGAGTGCCATTTGGGACACATACATCAACAACATCTAGCAGATACTTCTATGTCCATAGAGCTTCTTCCAAAGTAATGGTTCCATGTGAACACAATCAGACACAGTGGCATGCTGCACTATTGAGTGTTTGACAGAAGCCTTCAAACAGAGGGAGGCCAGCTAATGAATGAGCTGATGTAAATGAAACAACTTCCTGTAGAGTGGAGGTACCAAAGGCCCTCCCTGGAGCCTTGTCCTGGGGCCGCGGGGCCTTCTCTTTGACCTCCCTCTCTCGGTCTCTCCATACTTCCCTTCCTACATCTCCCTTCCCCCATCTTTTCCCTCTTCCCCATATTTCCTCCTCTTCCCCTATATTTCCCTGCACTTTCCCTTCTCGCTTGTCTCTACTTCCCCCACCATTCCCTTCTCTCCCACCTCTTCTTACCCCATCTTCCTCCATCGGTACCCCTATAGTACCCCCTCTCCGCAACCCTGACACCTCCACTAAGGTCAGGGGAGCTGGAGAAGATCCCCAGAGCCAAACTGGTGGGTTAGGTTGACATGTTACATGTGATCCTGTGGAATCCCCCCGTTCCGCCTGCCTGGCTAGCCCAGTGATTTGTTCAAAGAAGCCACAGACAAGTGTGCTTCCCCCGGTATATCTCAGAGAGAGAGAGAGAGCATGAGTGAGAGCATGAGAGAGAGAGAGAGCCAGGCCACATTACACCAGGGGAATTTCAGAGTGAGATTTACTTGACAAATACAGACGCACACACTTATACACACACGCACGCATGAATGCACAGTGATACTGCAAATGGGAAAATAAACCCTCACGGACAATAAACACAGGCATATTCACTCCCAAACAAATACCCATAAAACACAAATACAGTCCTGGGAAATGGTTACGCGATGTTGGAACATTGTGCATTCCTGGGCTCTGTTGGACAGATAATTCTGAACTGTACATCACAGCATTTACACTCTTAGAAAAAACGTGCTATCTAGAACCTAAAAGGGTTCTTCAGCTGTCCCCATAGGAGAACCATAAAGAACTCTTTTGGTTCCATGTCCAAAAAAATCAAATACATTTTATTTGTCACATGCGCTGAATACAACAGACCCCTTACCTTGAAATGTTTACTTACAAGCCCTTAACCAACAATGCAGTTCAAGAAATAGAATTAAGAAAATATTTACAAAATAAACAAAGTAAAAAAAGTAACACGAGAAAATGACAAAACAATAACGAGGCCATATACAGGGGGTACCGGTACTGAGTCAATGTGCGAGGGAACAGGTTAGTCGAGGTCATATGATTAATTGTTCAGCAGTCAAATGGCTTGAGGGTAGAATGGTGTTAAGGAGTCTTTTGGTCCTAGACTTGGCATTCCGGTACCGCTTGCTGTGCGGTAGCAGAGAGAACAGTCTATGACTTGGGTGACTGGAGTCTTTTTGACCATTTTCTGGGCCTTCCTCTGACACTGCCTAGTATATAGGTCCTGGATGGCAGGAAGCTTGGCCCCAGTGATGTACTGGGCCATCCACACTACCCTCTGTAGTGCCTTACGGTCAGATGCCGAGCAATTGCCATACCAGGCGGTGATGCAACAGGTCAGGATGCTCTCGATGGTGCAGCTGTGGAACGTTTTGAGAATCTGGGGACCCATGCCAAATCTTTTCATTCTCCTGAGGGGAAAAAGGTGTTGTCGTGCACTCTTCATGAGTGTCTTGGTGTGTTTGGACCATGACATTTTGTTGGTGATATAGACACCAAGAAACTCTCGACCCGCTCCTCCTCACCCCTGTTGATGTTAATGGGGGCCTGTTCGGCCTTCCTCTTCCTATAGTCCACGATCAGCGCCTTTGTCTTGCTCACAATGAGGGAGAGGTTGTTGTCCTGGCACCACACTGCCAGGTCTCTGACCTCCTCCCTATAGGCTATCTCATAGTTGTCGGTGATCAGGCCTACCACTGTTGTGTTGTCAGCAAACTTAATGATGGTTTTGGAGTTGTGTGTGGCCACGCAGTCATGTGTGAACAGGGAGTACAGGAGGAGACTAAACACGCACCTAAGGGGTCCCAGTGTTGAAGATCAGTATGGCAGATGTGTTGTTACCTACCCTTACCACTTGGGGGCGGCCTGTCAGGAAGTCCAGGATCCAGTTGCAGAGGGAGGTGTTTAGTCCCAGGGTCCTTAGCTTAGTGATGAGATTTGAGGGCACTATGGTGTTGAACGCTGGGCTGTAGTCAATCAACAGCATTCTCACATAGGTGTTCCTTTTGTCCAGGTGGGAAAGGGCAGTGTGGAGTGCGATTGAGATTGCGTCATCTGTGGATCTGTTGGGGCAGTATGCGAATTGGAGTTGGTCTATAGTTTCCGGCATGATGGTGTTGATGTGAGCCATGACCAGCCTTTCCACTGGCTGTTATTGATGTGAGCCATGTTAAACCATTTCCTGGAACCCAAAAGGGTTCTACCCTGAACCAAAAAGGGTTCTCCTATAGGGACAGTGAAGAACCCTTTTGGAACTTTCTTTTACTAAGAGTGTAGCAACCCTAATATTTCATATTTACAGAGCACCACTACAGTAAATGTCCAGTTTGTGTACGTGGCAATGCTGCTTATGACTTTACTCTGTCATTTCAGTATACATCTCCTTACAGATACCAATCACTCTGCCTTTATATTACAGTACTGTACACTAACACATGTCATGTATGAGGAAATGCAGGCTGCTGTAAACTAGCCACAGAACGCCTTGCTCTGGATCCCAGATAGGCTCAAACATCTGGAACCAAGCACATAGTCACATGGTGTAATTGAAATACACAAAATAACAGGCTGTTTGTTGCTCCTGTGAGACATTAAATATACAGTGTAGAGTTACAGTACACACATATACAGATAGAGTCAGGCATACATAGTGTAGGGCAGCCATCCAAACTAATAACACTAATCAGTTCTGGATATTTATTTTACAGATGAGAGAACACGCTATTTTAAGAGCAGTGTCATCAACTTTAAAAGCACTGATGACATTTTTGGATACTTGGGACCCTATTTAAACAGAGAGGAGGGGTGGTCGGTGGTGGGGTGGGGTGGTTGGTGGTGGGGCAGTTGGAGTGGGTCCAGGGTGTCTGGGATGATCGTGTTGATGTGTGTCATGACTAGCCTTTCAAAGAAATTACAGATGTGAGTGCTACAGGGCGATAGTCATTTACCTTGGAGTTCTTGGGAACAATAATAGTCACCTTGAAAGATGTTGGGATTACAGACTGGGACAAGGAGAGATGAAAATGTGGGTGAAGACACTTGCCAGCTGGTCTGCGAATGCTCTGAGAACGCGCCCTGGTATTCCGTCTGGCCTGGCAGCTTTGCGAGTATTAACCTTTCAAAACGTTTTACTCACATCGGCCACGGAGAGCAAGATCACACAGTCATCCGGAACAATGGAAGCTTTCACGCAAGACTCAGTGTCGTATTACTCAAAGCAAGCATAAAAGGCATTTAGTTCATTTTGGAGTTCTGCATCACTGGGCATCTCACGGGTTTCCCTTTGTAATCCATCTGCAAGCCCTGCCACATACGACGAGCGTTGGAGCCGGTGTAATAGGATTCCACCTTCCTCCTGTATTGTCCTTTTGCATGTTTGATGTCTCGGCGGAGGTCATAGCGGGCTTCTTGCATGTGTCCATGTCCCGTTCCTTGTAAGAAGTAGCTCCAGCCTTTAGCCCTTCCGTAACCACGGGAAGTGCGTCAGCCATTCCAATGCATAAATGGTAAACATATTAGTCATTGTACAATGCACACAATTACACTGCACTAATAAAATCCCATGATTTTATTAGTGCCAATGAGAGTTATTTTTAGGACATTAAACAAGCAACAGGATCACATGTAGAGTCTGCGATCTAGCTAATGATTAGCCCATTGTGGTAAACGATGCAGAGGAGCAACCCCATGCTTCAGCCATGTAGTCACGATGCTGCATCAGACAGGTGATAAGGCTTATTGCTAAAATAGCACACCTGCCTGATTAATATGGACTATGTACCTAAAGATATTGCTTTTCATCAATTTGTTATTGAGCTCATTTCTGGGTAATATTACATCTTAAACGGTTTAATATAGGCTATATGTCATCATTGCGAGGGGGGGGGTGGTTTTATATTTTTTTCTCTCCAAACAAACAGAGTAAATATCAGATTTTATGGTTGGCTATAATATAAGATACTTGCCCAGACTGCAAATGAAACATGAAATCACCCACAATTGAATATAACTTGCTTTCCTGTGATCATGGCCCGGTGTGCCACTGGCAAATGTACCTGAATGTCAAGCCCTGGCCTGGTACCCAGGCTGACTGCCTTCCTTTTTTGGAGACATTTATTTTCATTGTTAGAGCGGCCACTTGAGTATCTGGTCAATAATAATGGATCATTTGTGGGTACACGCAATATTGCAATTGGGGGGCGCTGCATCATTCATGAGGGACGAAATGTTTACTGTTGCCTTGTTTTATTACAGGCAGAGCATTCACTGCATGTTCCCATCATAAAACATATATATTTTTTTTTACATATATCTAAAAAATAAAAATGCTATATTGATTACATATTGGGGTAAGTAGCCTAATGGCATGATATTTGCATAGTGGCATATCTGGGATTTTTTTTTTTGAACAACTGGGTTTAATAAAAAAATACAACCAGTGTAAGGAAATATTACAGTAAATGGCAAATAAACAAATGTATTTTTTTGCACAACATTTTACAAGCTACCAATGATTTTTATGTGTGTGCATTCCTTGGCAGAAAACTGCTTCTGTGCTTACACTTTAGTAAATGGTTTTCAGATGATGTTTGGCTGTATGCTATTGTTCTTTCATTAAGGCAATAAGAGGGAATTACAAGGTTTAGGAAAGATCAGTAGTGGTTACAGACAAATGTTTAGACTACACAGCTACACACACACACACACATACACACAAGGAAACATTCTAGAATTTCAGTTGAATATGGGCTTTATACAGGAGGCAACTACACATTGGTGTCAAAATGGCTGAAAAACTACACACAAGAGGAGGACCCCCCCCCCCCACACACACACACACACAATGGACTGAGAATGATGATTGAACAGAGGATGACACACTTGTAAAAATGGTGTGGGGGGGGGGTCCCTTGTGTGGCGCTTCATTTTACAGTGCGGTTTCCCTGGACTCTACCACTATGGGCTGGAAAGACAGGATCTCTGTGAACGTGTGACCTGTAAACAAACAGAAGGAGAAAGAGAAGACAGATACATAACATAACAGTGTTTACATGGAGAAGGTTATCATTGAAATTCATGGAAGAGAATGACATTGTGAAAATATGCATATTGAGGAAGCTCATTGTAAAATCCATCAGCAACACATCAAAAGTAAGTCCCTATTCCAGAGAGGCGTGACTCTGTCATACCACCCCAGAACTTGTCTGGATATCTGTCAAAAATGCCTTAAATAGTAGTTTTATGTTATAATGTTAACCAATGAAAACAAACAGGTCCCTATTGACACCTCCTCACCTCTGTCCTGGGATCATATTCATTAGGATACACAGTAGCAAAACGTTTTGCAACAGAAAACGAGCGCTTCGAATGGACAAGTCCGGGTAACCCTCCCTGTTTCAGTACATAATCTTCCATTTGGAGCCTAATGAATACACCCTGGGTTCTGTCCCAGCCTTCCCCTCCTCCTTACGTTTCCACTGCTCCAGAGGCAGGTCAGAGTTGTCTACAGAGTGGTCGTATGGCTGGGCCTCGGTCTCCTCTTCTGGCTCCCTGAACTCTGAGAAGTATGGCAGGGCGAGGGCTTCCGCTGCCGTCACCCTGCTCTCTGGGTCCAGCAGCAGCATGCGCTCTATAACTGTCACCGCTGGAGATGACGGGAAGGGAGATATAGAATCAAGTCAAATTTCATTTAAAGTGCATCATCAGAGTCTCAATACACCTAAGAGGAGGGAATGGACACATCTAAACCGAGGGATACAGACAGGAGACATGGGAACAGTAGTCATGACGATGAGATACTGCAGATCCACTATACATGACATGGTGATGGTCTTACCCTGTGGGTTGACTGTGGAAAAGAGTGCCTGAAGGTCTTTCTTTTGCACTTTGGGAAGGCTTTTGACATAGTTTTTAGCCTGAGAAAGAGAACGTCAACCTATTTAATCAAGGCCTGTGTGCATGTAGACCTATAGTATGTGTTTGGCATGTAAGTACATGACTCACATCCTGAGACTGCAGTTTGGTGATGAACTCCTGAGTGGGTGTCCCTGTGACCTTCATGATCTCAGTCAGCTGATCCAGGTCTGTGCTCCACAGGTCAAGGTTCAAAGGTCAAACTACATACTGAACACATCCTTGTCGGGAAATACATTGCGTCTAGTGTGAAAGTGAAACAAATCCACCTGGCCATGATAATATAATCTAGTTCTAGTCGGTCAAACCGAAAAGTAAGAATGGAAGCAAGTATGATTCCAACATAAACAACATTAACCATAGTAATAGAGTTTCATATGTGTATTGTGCAACCGTGGATAGGAGGGTTCATGGGCAGGTCAGATCAGGATACGGTCATTGCCTTTGAACAGTGGTTTCCCTGACAGCATCTCTGCCATGATGCAGCCCACAGACCAGATGTCCACTGAGAAGAGAGGAAAGGGAGAGAATACTGTTAACTGATAGAAAGGACCTCCATTAACATGGTTGTTGTTTAAATCTGGTAGAACCATGTTGAAGGGCATTCATCACTAGGCAGAAAATACAGGCTTGAGCACTACCTTGTGGACAATCTACCAGTCTCCAGAGGCTTTAACGCATTCAGTTGACTCTGTCATCTATGTAGACCACTCAGATGAATTTACAGCCTTGTTAAAAAGCTGATCCAGGATCTGTTGTCTGTATTCCAGTATTAGCCTAAACTATCAGCGACTTAACAACACATCTGATGCTGGACCAGTTAAGAGGAGTGTTAGGGTGTTGTGCTGCTGACCAGTCTGGGTGTAGTGCATCCAGCTGAGGATAACCTCAGGGGCTCTGTACCAGCGGGTCACCACGTAGCCTGTCATCTCACTGTCCGCCTGCCGCGCCAACCCAAAGTCCAGGATCTGACACAGACACAACACACTCTTATTATTACTGGACATTACATTAGCATTTTAGTCATTCTGCTGATGCTCTCTGCATTCAACCAATGTAGGTAAAACAACCACATACAGTTGAAGTCAGAAGTATGCATACAGTCATTAAAAACTTGTTTTTCAACCACTCCACAAATTTCTTGTTAACAAACTAGAGTTTTGGCAAGTCGGTTAGGACATCTACTTTATGCATGACACAAGTAATTTTTCCAACAATTGTTTACAGACAGATTATTTCACTTATAATTCACTGTATCACAATTCCAGTGGGTCAGAAGTTTACATTCACTAAGTTGACTGTGCCTTTAAACAGCTTGGAAAATTCCAGAAAATTATGTCATGGCTTTAGAAGCTTCTGATAGGCTAATTGACACCGTTTGAGTCAATTGGAGGTGTACCTGTGGATGTATTTCAAGTCCTACCTTCAAACTCAGTGCCTCTTTGCTTGACACATGGGAAAATCAAAAGAAATCAGACAAGACCTCAGAAAAACAAAATGGAAACCTCCACAAGTTTGGTTCATCCTTGGGAGCAATTTCCAAACAACTGAAGGTACCACATTCATCTGTACAAACAATAGTACACAAGTATAAACACCATGGGACCACGCAGCCGTCATACCGCTCAGGAAGGAGACGTATTCTGTTTCCTAGAGATGAACGTACTTTGGTGCGAAAAGTACAAATCAATCCCAGAACAACAGCAAAGGACCTTGTGAAGATCCTAGTAAAACGAGTCCTATATCGACATAACCTGAAAGGCCGCTCAGCAAGGAAGAAGCCACTGCTCCAAAACTGCCATAAAAAAGCCAGACTACGGTTTGCAACTGCACATGGGGACAAAGATCATACTTTTTGGAGAAATGTCCTCTGGTCTGATGATACAAAAAAATAGAACTGTTTGGCCATAATGACCATCGTTATGTTTGGAGGAAAAAGGGGAGGCTTGCAAGCCAAAGAACACCATCCCAACCGTGAAGCACGGGGGTGGCAGCATCATGTTGTGGGGGTGCTTTGCTGCAGGAGGGACTGGTGCACTTCACAAAATAGATGGCATCATGAGGATGGAAAATGATGTGGTTATATTGAAGCAACATCTCAAGACCAGTCAGGAAGTTAAAGCTTGGTCCCAAATGGGTCTTCCAAATGGACAATGACCCCAAGCATACTTCCAAAGTTGTGGCAAAATGGCTTAAGGAAAACAAAGTCAAGGTATTGGAGTGGCCATCACAAAGTCCTGACCTCAATCCTATGGAACATTTGTGGGCAGAACTGAAAAAACATGTGCGAGCAAGGAGGCCTACAAACTGGACTCAGTTACACCAGCTCTGTCAGAAGGAATGGACCCAAGTTAAACAATTTAAAGCCAATACTACCAAATACTAATTGAGTGTATGTAAACTTCTGACCCACTGGGAATGTGATGAAAGAAATGAAAGCTGAAATAAATCACTTTCTCTACTATTATTCTGATATTTCACATTCTTAAAATAAAGTGGTGATCCTAACTGACCTAAAACAATGATTTTTTTTTACTAGGATTAAATGTAAGGAATTGTGAAAAACTGAGTTTAAATGTATTTGGCTTAGGTGTATGTAAACTTCAGACTTCAAATGTATCACAATCACAAGTAAAACATCCTTCAAAATAGCAGTTCATGATTGCACCATACCGTTGTATCTACAGCATAACAGCTATAACACTACAAAATACTATGGAAGTCATTATTGCTGCAAACCTGTGCTCAGGCATCGAACCATTACAACAAAGTCAACGGAGAGAAATGTTGCCTGTTGGTCTGTGCAAAGGCTATTAAAGATGCCCTCTTTCAGCCAGTAGTTTTGAAAGTGGTGCTCACGAGCCAAAAGTTGTCCCTGTTTTTTTGTGTCCAATTCGTATGATATGTTCCGAATCCAATTCGTATGATATGTTCCGAATCCAATTCGTATGATATGTTCCGAATCCAATTCGTATGATATGTTACGAATCCAATTCGTATGATATGTTCCGAATCCAATTCGTATGATATGTTCCGAATCCAATTCGTATGATATGTTACGAATCCAATTCGTATGATATGTTCCGAATCCAATTCGTATGATATGTTCCGAATCCAATTCGTATGATATGTTCCGAATCCAATTCGTATGATATGTTACGAATCCAATTCGTATGATATGTTACGAATCCAATTCGTATGATATGTTCCGAATCCAATTCGTATGATATGTTCGAATCAATTAGTATGATATGTTCGAATCCAATTCGTATGATATGTTCGAATCCAATTCGTATGATATGTTCCGAATCCAATTCGTATGATATGTTCCGAATCCAATTCGTATGATATGTTCCGAATCCAATTCGTATGATATGTTCCGAATCCAATTCGTATGATATGTTCCGAATCCAATTCGTATGATATGTTATGAATCCAATTCATATGATATGTTATGAATCCAATTCATATGATATGTTATGAATCCAATTCATATGATATGTTATGAATCCAATTCATATGATATGTTATGAATCCAATTCATATGATATGTTATGAATCCAATTCATATGATATGTTATGAATCCAATTCATATGATATGTTATAGGATATCAGAGCACTGGGTGTGTGACTGGGTACCTTGAGCTCACATTCCTGATTAACGGCCAGATTCCCTGGTTTGAGGTCCTGCAGATACAAACATTCAGTGGGTCATTTTGAGGAGCCACACACACAAACACACACAGGAAAAAGGAGATTCACTTACCCTATGAATTATTCCAGCAGAATGTATATACTGTAATAAAAGAATACAACAGGCATTTCCATCAATAACATACAATATCAGGCTGTACACATATTTATATACATGCATGTACTGTATAGAAGTATTTATGAGATTGTGTGTGACTGAGACACACCTTGAGTCCTTTCAGCATCTGATAGACCAGGAACTGTACTTTGTCCTCTGAGAGCTGCTGTAACTTCATCAACTTCCCCAGATCGGTTCCCATGAAAGGCATCACCAGATAGCTGAGTGAGAGCAAGAGAGAGCGCGAGAGAGACAGAGAGAGTCAGAGAGAGACTAAATGTCTATATATCTTTGCAATGACCAACCAACATGGAGAAGAAATATGGAACTTTGACTTTGCTAAACATCCAGTGGTATGGAATGTGGATATTGTGTCTCCAACTTCCATTTTTGTTTACTTGAAGTTCGTGACCAAATATGAAAAAAACAAAAGTGTACTCACAAATCATGGAATCTGTCTAAGGAGAGGTCAGCAGTGAATACATCCACAAGGCCAATCACCTAACCCCAGAGAGAGAACGAGGAAAAATAAACAACTTATATTAGGTTTTGATCAGGTTGTTACATCGTAAGAAATAAACACCCTATAGGCCTAGCTTACAGTATATTGCTAATAAGCCTAGTGTTTTTAGGGCAGGTTTGCATAACTCTGGTCTTCGGGAGCCTCTCTGGTTTTCATCTTGCCATTTAATCAGAGACTGTTTGTGGAGTGGATTACCCAAGGCAATCACTTAGGCTACTTGCTTGCAATTTCTAAGTGTCACTCAGGGTGCAAAAAAACCTTGAGGACTGCAACCCTTAAGGACTAAAGTAGTGCAATTAAATGGGATAAGGGTTGATTTCGGACTTTTGGCTTGCAAGTCTTACATTTTCATGTTTCATGTGTTTGAGCAGCCTCAGCTCCCGATAGGCCCTCTTAGCAAAGAGCTCAGACTGGAAGGGCCTGTGGAGCTTCTTGATGGCCACCTTGGTGCCTGTCCTGAAGTCCACCGCAGAGCTGGAGACGGACATGGAGATGAGGGTGAGATGGAAGGAGAGAGGGCGAGTGGTACAAGGTTCTCTGGTTATCAAATAGTTATTTAAAACATACATTTTAGCTTGGAGTCCTATACAAACGCAGTATCCGGTTATTTCTGTTTCAACTCCATTGGTCCCAGGCCTCCCACAGTGAAAAAGCTGGAATTCTCTACTTTCTGTTTTATCATTTTCTTTTGCGGACAACCAGGGATACAAGTAGAAACTATTTGACATAAACATTTATATTCATGGGTTTTATTGAAAAATGTCAATAAACAAAAAAGGTCTTGTAGCGTGTATGCTAGGAGTCAGGAAGCAAGTACAGGGAGTGAATTTAATAATAACTGAAACACGAGTAGCGTACCAACATAAAACACAGGAACAGAATCAATAACGCCTGGGGAAAGAACCAAAGGGAATGACAGGTATAGGGGAGGAAATCAGGAAGGTAATGGAGTCCAGCTGAGTCTCATGAAGCGCAGGTGCTCGTAACGATGGTGGCAGGTGTGCGTAATGATGAGTAAACTGGTGACAACGAGCGCCAGAGAGGAGGAGCAGGAGTAGACGTGACAGGTCTGCCAAGCAAAAGCCTGAAATTGTTTGCTTAGTGGGAAATTAATATCCAACTGGTCAGTGATAATTGTGTGGAGTTTGGAGTTTGTGACAGAAACTGTGAGCTTATTACAGTATTATAGACACTATGTCCTGTGATTTCCTATGATCTTCTATGTAGAATAACTTCTTACCTTCTAACGACTCGTGTGGCTTGTGAGCGTCATAGAGAAAAACAGTGCATGTCCGTAAGAGTTTCAGCTGTTCATAGATGGGTCATAATAGTTTGTAGCTCACACCATTCGGACTTTGCAGATGTTTTTGTAAGAAGAACCATTTTCGGGATCCGCCCTTTACTCACAAACACTGCTTAGCTCAGCCCTAACCTCGATTTGGATGAAGATTTCTACCTCAACGAGTCGGCAGCACAGGACATACTGTTAGCCCCGGTCCAGGCCCTAATCCCAGACAACCTGAAGAGAAAGATACAGAGATATAGAGGCCGAAGTGCGGGTTCCCTGATGAAACTATGGAGGGAAGTAAATAATCCACCTCTACCCTCTGTTCTATTGGTCAATGTACACGAGCTCTGTTCGAGACTGTCCTGTCAACGGGATCTGAAGAACTGTAATATCCTTATGTTTCTCTGAAACTTGGCTGAACAAGGACATCGATAATATTCTAGCTGGTTTTTCTATGCATCGGCAGGACAGAACCGCAGCGTCAGGTAAGCTCAAGGGGAGTGGTGTGTGTCTCTTTGTTAGCATCAGCTGCTGTGCAAGCTCTAATATTAAGGAAGTCTTGAGGTTCTGCTCGCCTGAGTTAGAATACCTCATGATAAACTGTAGACCCTTCTATTTACGAAGAATTTTCATCCATTATATTTTATTTACCATCACAAACTGATGCTGGCACTAAGACCGCACTCAAGGAACTGTATAGGGCCATAAGCAAACAAGAAAATGCTCATTCAGAGGCAAAGGTCGTAGTGGCCGGTGATTTTAATGCAGGGAAACTGAAAACCGTTTTACCTCATTTCTACCAGCATGTCACCTTTGCAGCTAGAGGTGAAAACAACTCTACATCACCTTCAGTCTACACAAAAAGACACATACAAAGCTCTCCCTCGTCCTCCTCTGACCATAACTCGATCCTCCTGATTGCTGCTTACAAGCAAACACTCAAACAAGAAGTCAAAGCTGAATACGGAAAGATGAAGCAGATGATAAGCTACAGCACATTTTCTCTAGCACAGACTGGAATATGTTCCGGGACTCATCCGATGGCGTTGAGGAGTTTACCACATCAGTCACCAGCTTCATTAATAAGTGCATTGACAACATCGTCCACACAGTAACTATACGTACATATGCCAACCAGAAGCCGTTGATTACAGGCAATCCTGCTAGGCCTTCCGACGAACATTCAGACAGGCAAAGCTTCATAACAGGACAAATATCAAATTCTACTAAACTGATTGATGCTCATCGGATGTGGCAGGGCTTGCAAACTATCACGGGTCACAAAGTGAACCCCAGCCATGAGCAGCTCAGTGACACAAACCTAAGAGACTAGCTAAATGCCTTCTATGCTCGTGTCGAGCCAAGCAACACTAAATTATGTGTGAGAGATCCAGCTGTTCTGGATGACTGTGTGATCACACTCTCTGTAACCGATGTGAGTATGACCTTTAAACAGGTTACCATTCACAAGACCGCAGGGCCAGACAGATTACCAGGACGCATACTCAGAGCATGCGCCGACAAGCTGGCAAGTGTCTTACATGTTTCAAACAGACCACCATAGACCATGTATCCAAGAACGCCATAGTAACTTGTTTAAATGTCTATCGCACTGTAGCACTCGCATCTGTAGCCATGAAATGTTTTGAAAGGCTGGTCATGGCTCACATCAACACCATCATCCCATAAAGCCTGGACCCACTCCAATTCGCATACCGCCCCAACAGATCCAGAGATGAAGCAATCGCTATTGCACTCCACCCTGCCCTTTCCCACTTGGACAAAAGGAACACCTACGTGAGAATGCTGTTCAATGACTACAGCTCAGTTTTCATAAACATCACTAAGCTAAGGACCCTGGGACTGAACATCTCCCTCTGCAACTTGATCCTGGACTTCCTGATGGGATGCCCACAGGTGGTGAGGGTAGGCAACAACACATCCACTAGGCTGACCCTTAACACAGGGGCCCCTCACGGGTGTGTGCTTAGTCCGCTCCTGTACTTTCTGTTCACCCACGAAAGCATGGCCGCAGATCACACACAGGTGGTAGGCCCGATTCCCGACAACGATGAGACAGCCTATAGGAAGGTCAAAGACCTGGCAGTACGGTGCCAGCACAACAACATCTCCCTTAACATCAGCAAGACAAAGGAGCTGATTGTGGACTACAGGAAATGGAAAGCCGAGCACTCCCCCATTTACATCAACAGGACTGTAGTGGAGCGGGTTGCGGGCTTCAAGTTCCTCAGTGTCCACATCACTCGGGATCTATCATGGTCCAAACACACCAACACAGTTGTAAAGAGGGGACAACAATGCCTCTTCCCCCTCAGGAGGTTGAAAAAAATTGGCAGGCTCACAGATCCTCAAAAAGTTATACAGCTGTACCATTGAGAGCATCTTGACTGGCTGCATCACTGCTTGGTATGGCAACTGCTTGGCAACCGACCACGAGGCGCTACAGAGAGTAGTGTGGACAGCCCAGTACATCACTGGGGCCAAGCTCTCTGTCATCCAGGACCTCTATAGCAGTCAGACTGTTCTCTCAGCTACCGCACGGCAAGCGGTAACATGAACAGCTTCTAACTCCAAGCCATAAGGCTGATAAATAGCTAACCAAATAGCTACCAGGACTATCTGCATTGACCCTTTTTGCACTAACTTTGACTCATTACAGTGAATACGCTGCTGCTACTATTTACCATCTTTCACTTTAATCATAGTTATCAAATCATTGTATTGGTCACATACACATATTTAACAGATGTTATTGCAGGTGTGGTGAAATGCTTGTGTTCCTAACTCCAACAGTGCAGTAGTATCTAACAATTCACATGTATGTACATGTATGCATATGTGCATACCTACTTCAATTACCTCGTAACCCTGCTCATCGACTTGGTACTAATACTCATTGTATATAGGAAAGTTATTGATACTCAGTATGTATCTATTATCTATTATTACTTTTTATAATTATTATGTGTTTTACTTTTCTATTATTTCTCTATATTCTTTCTCTCTGCTTTGTTGGGAAGGGCACGTAAGTAAGCATTTCCCTGTTAGTCCACATCTGTTGTTAACGCATGTGATGAATAAAATGTGATTTGATTTTTAAATAGACTAACACAATATAACAACCCATTAGTCTGTAGTCCTTAGGTCTTTTCTCATTTTGAAATTGACAAAAATTACAAAAGATGTAAGGAATAATACCGCCATCTGGCGGTAGCAGGGCTACAATGCACTATTTCTCACTCAAACCTAGAAAGCAATGCCAAATTCAACTTTGCACTCCTAAACAACGCGATTTTTAAAACTTTTGTCCATTTTGTTCATAATAGATTCTGGGTTGGGGAACAGAAAACTGCATTGAGATCAAATGTTTCATCGATGAGAAAATGTGCAGAATGTTGGCCAAAATCCATCTTGTTCCATTCCACTCACTACCATATTTGGTAGTGAGTGGAAACGCCAAGCGGATGCTTCATATTTATACATCCTTTATACATCCAGTGAAATATGTCTCATTGTTCTATCTCATTGTTCTATGCCTCTTTGTAATATAACATGTTACTGTATATATGAAAGACAAAGCCATCGATCATGTGACATCATTCATTCCTATGTGAATACTCTTTTGAAGCCAAATTAATGCGCAGTTTGAGCTACTCAAAGAAGTGACGTTGCAGGCTAACTCCAGTTGAAGGACAACCTGGGTACTGCAGGCTGCTATTATCAACTAAATTATCCTTATAACTACTTATGTGTGCGATTTTTTATATTTTTTATAATTGGCTCAATGACTTACATCTGGTGTATTAGAAGCAATTATTAGTACTATGATTGTCTTCGGGGAAAACAATTGCTTACATGAAGATTGCCAATTTTCAATTCACTATAATGAGGAATTCTGTTTTCTGCAAACAATATCAGCCTTGAACTTCCGTGGCTTCAATTATGTGGTGAGCCGACGCAGAAAACAGTGAAGTTGATCGATCTACGTCGAGGGAGGATTTTTTTTTATATATGACAACATTTGTTGGCACCTTTAATTCTTACACATGTTCTTAGAAAAAATAGTATATTTCAAATTTGGGAACTTGAAACCAATCAGAACACTTGAAACCAATCAGAACTTCCGTACATACCCCTCGTGATGAAGGCAGCCAATGGCCTGCTTCTAAGATGTAAACAGCCTCACATGAAATCGTGACCTGCTGTCAACTCCCAAAGACTGAAAAAATATAAATGTCTGTTTCGAGTACACTTTAAATATGTAGCATGCAATGGGTATGGTCTTGATCATATGAAGAGGTAACGCCGTTGATCGTTTAGCTAATTTATTGAAAGCTAGCCTATGTTACAATTGACTAGCCTAGCCAGCTGTAAACACACAGTTCTAAACATCTTTGCTGTTAACGTCAATGTGCCTGTTCAGGAAGCTAGTTTTTCATTAGTTATCTGTCAGTGAATTCAAGTTTGAATAATGTTTTGGCATGATTGTCTAATTTCAAGTAACTAGCTGAAGGCTTAAAGAAACATTAAATAATTTAATTTGCATAGAAACCCAAATAAAAGCATGCAGATAAAGATGTATAAGTTACTGTATGCTAGAATGGAGGTTTAAAAACGACATATGCATATTAGCCAATACATGTGGAATAGCCTACACATATAGCATACCTAACAATATAATCTTCTCTAAAAAAACAGGTGTACAATGTTTAAAAAAAACAGGTGTACAATGTGCTCTGCAATAAGATCAGTTTGATTTCAGTTTGAACCGGTTTGATTTCTAAACCAGGTGAGTTCTCAAATAGCAGCTGCCCAACACCATGGTGGGCATGCATAACATCGAATGCATTGGAGTATAAAGTATGGAGAATGAGAGAGGCTGTAGGATTATAGAAAAAGCAGCAGGGAAATTAATGTTTGTGTTTCAAAAACTAAATGTTCAGTAAATGTGAGTACATTTAGGTGATTTAATTGATTGTAACTACTAACATTCGAAAGGTTGACAGTGCCAAAATCTTGCCAATCCATTCATTATTCTATAATTATGACTTAGTGCGAGATGTTTTCCATAACGTACGTTTCATGAAGAACAAACAGGGTTGGTTACGTTTCCACTAGACACTGCAGAAATATGTATTTCATGTTTATGTATTCTAATTGGTTGGTTCAAGTCAGATGTCAATAAAGTGTTATGCCATTGGTCATGCTTGCAGATAGGGGGAAATCGCATGTTCTGAAATACTGTATTCTATGTTCATATTTACTATGTACATGTCCTGATGTGTGTATGTGTCTACAGTGTTTGGAAAGTATTCAGACCCCTTGACTTTTTCCACATTTTGTTACAACCTTATTCTAAAATTGATTAAAAATATTTATTCCCTATCAATCTACACACAATACCCCATAATGACAAAGCAAAAACAGACCCTTTACTCAGTACTTTGTTTAAGCACCTTTGGCAGTGATTACAGTGATTACAGCCTCAAGTCTTCTTGGGTATGAAGCTACAAGCTTGGCACATCTGTATTTGGGGAGTTTCTCTTATTTCTCTCTGCAGATCATCTCAAGCTCTGTCAGGTTGAATGGGGAGCGTTGCTGTACAGCTATTTTCAGGTCTCTCCAGAGATGTTTGATCAGGTTGAAGTCCGGGCCTTGAATGGGCCACTCAAGGACATTCAGAGACTTGTCCCGAAGCCACTCCTGTGTTGTCTTGGCTGTGTGCTTTGAAGGTGAACCTTCACCCCCAGTCTGAGATCCTGAGCACTTTGGAGCAGGTTGTCATCAAGGATCTTTCTGTACTTTGCTCAGATCCTGACTAGTCTCCCAATCCCTGCCACTGAAAAACATCCCCACAGCATGATGCCACCACCACCAGCTTCACTGTAGGAATGGTGCCAGGTTTCCTCCAGAAGTGACACATGGCATTCAGGCCAAAGACTTCAATCTTGGTTTAATCAGACCAGAGAATCTTGTTTCACATGGTGTCAGTCATTTGGTGGCTTTTGTCAAACTCCAAGCAGGCTGTCATGTGCCTTTTACTGAGGAGTGGCTTCAGTCTGGATACTCTACCATAAAGACCTCATTGGTGGAGTGCTTCAGAGATCGTTCCAGAAGGACAACATTCTCCCATCTCCACAGAGGAACTCTAGAATTCTGTCAAGAGTGACCATCGGGTTCTTGGTCACCTCCCTGACCAAGTCTCTTCTCCCCTGATTGCTCAGTTTGGCTGGGCAGCCAGCACTTGGAAGAGTCTTGGTGGTTCCAAAGGAATGATTGAGGCCACTGTGTTCTTGGGGACCTTCAATGCTGCAGACATATTTTGGTACCCTTTCCCAGATCTGTGCCTCGACACAATCCTGTCTCTGAGCTCTACGGACAATTCTTTCAATCTCATGGCTTGGTTTTTGCTCTGACCTGCCGTGTCAACTGTGGGACCTTTATATAAACAGGTGTGTGTCTTTCCAAATCATGTCCAATCAAGTTGTAGAAACATCTCAAGGATGATCAATGGAAAGAGAATGGACCTGAGCTCAATTTCGAGTCTCATCGCAAAGGGTCTGAATACTTATGTAAATATGGTATTTCTAAAAACCTGTTTTCGCTTTGTTATTATTGGCTATTGTGTATAGATTGCTGAAGGTATATATATATTTTAACCCATTTTAGAATAAGGCTGTAACGTAACAAAATGTGGAAAAAGTCAAGGGATCTGAATACTTTCTGAATGCACTGTACACACATATCTTTTTTATTTTACCTTTATTTAACCAAGTAGGCCAGTTGAGAACAAGTTCTCATTTACAACTGCGACCTGGCCAAGATAAAGAAAAGCAGTGCGACAAAAAACAACAACACAGAGTTACACATGGGATAATGAAACGTACAGTCAATAACACAATATAAAAATCTACGTACAGTGTATGCAAATGTAGTAAGGTTAGGGAGGAAAGGCATTAACTAGGCCATAGTGGCAAAATAATTACAATTTAGCATTAACACTGGAGTGATGGATGTGCAAGTAGAGATACTTGGGTGCAAAAGAGCTATAAATAAATAAATAACAATATGGGGATGAGGTAGTTGGGTGTGCTATTTACAGATGAGCTGTGTACAGGTACAGTGATCGGTAAGCTGCTCTGACAGCTGATACTTAAAGTTAGTGAGGGAGATATAAGTCTCCAGCTTCAGTGATTTTTGCAATTCGTTCCAGTCATTGGCAGCAGAGAACAGGAAGTAAAGGCAGCCAAAGAGGTGTTGGCTTTCGGGATGCCCAGTGGAATATACCTGCGTGTGCTACGGATGGGTGTTGCTATGGAGACCCGTGAGCTGAGATAAGGCGGGGATTTACCTAGCAAAGTCTTATAGATGACCTGAAGCCAGTGGGTTTGGCAACGAATATGTAGCGAGGGCCAGCCAACGAGAGCACACAGGTCGCAGTGGTGGGTAAGTATATGGGGCTTTAGAGACAAAACGGACGGCAGTGTGATATACTGCATCCAATTTGCTGAGTAGAGTTGGAGGATATTTTGTAAATGACATTGCTGAAGTCAAGGATCGGTAGGATAGTCTGTTTTACAAGGGTGTGTTTGGCAGCATGAGTGAAGGATGCTTTGTTGTGAAATAGGAAGCCGATTCTAGATTTCATTTTGGATTGAAGATGCTTAATTGTGAGAATGGAAAGAGAGTTTATAGTCTAACCAGACACCTAGGTATTTGTAGTTGTCCACATATTCTAAGTCAGAACCGTCCAGAGTAGTGATGCTTGGCGGGCGGGCAGGTGCTGGCAGCAATCGGTTGAAGAGCATGCATTTAGTTTTACTAGCATTTAAGAGCAGTTGGAGGTCACGGAAGGAGTGTTTTATGGCATTGAAGCTTGTTTGGAGGATTGTTAACACAGTGTCCAAGGAAGGGCCAGATGTATACAGAATGGTGTCGTCTGCGTAGAGGTGGATCAGAGAATCACCAGCAGCAAGAGCGATATCATTGATATATACAGAGAAAAGAGTAGGCCCGAGAATTGAACCCTGTGGCACCCCCATAGAGACTGCCAGAGGTCCGGACAACAGGCCCTCCAATTTTATACACTGAACTCTATCTGAGAAGTAGTTGGTGAACCAGGCGAGGCAGTCATTTGAGAAACCAAGGCTGTTGAGTCTGCCGATAAGAATGTGGTGATTGACAGAGTTGAAAGCCTTGGCCAGGTCGAAGAAAATGGCTGCACAGTACTATCTTTTATCTATGGCGGTAATGATATCCTTTAGGACCTTGAGCGTGGCTGAGGTGCACCCATGACCAGCTCGGAAACCAGATTGCATAGTGGATAAGGATTCTAAATGGTCGGTTATCTGTTTGTTAACTTAGCTTTCGAAGACTTTAGAAATCAAATCAAATAAAATTTTATTTGTCACATACACATGGTTAGCAGATGTTAAATGCGAGTGTAGCGAAATGCTTGTGCTTCTAGTTCCGACAATGCAGTGATAACCAACAAGTAATCTAACTAACAATTCCAAAACTACTGTCTTATACACAGTGTAAGGGGATAAGGAACATGTACATAAGGATATATGAATGAGTGATGGTACAGAGCAGCATACAGTAGATGGTATCGAGTACAGTATATACATATGAGATGAGTGTGTAGACAAAGTAAACAAAGTGGCATAGTTAAAGTGGCTAGTGATACATGTGTTACATAAGGATGCAGTCGATGATGTAGAGTACAGTATATACATATGCATATGAGATGAATAATGTAGGGTAAGTAACATTATATAAGGTAGCATTGTTTAAAGTGGCTAGTGATATATTTACATCATTTCCCATCGATTCCCATTATTAAAATGGCTGGAGTTGGGTCAGTGTCAATGACAGTGTGTTGGCAGCAGCCACTCAATGTTAGTGGTGGCTGTTTAACAGTCTGATGGCCTTGAGATAGAAGCTGTTTTTCAGTCTCTCGGTCCCAGCTTTGATGCACCTGTACTGACCTCGCCTTCTGGATGATAGCGGGGTGAACAGGCAGTGGTTCGGGTGGTTGATGTCCTTGATGATCTTTATGGCCTTCCTGTAACAACGGGTGGTGTAGGTGTCCTGGAGGGCAGGTAGTTTGCCCCCGGTGATGCGTTGTGCAGTCCTCACTACCCTCTGGAGAGCCTTACGGTTGAGGGCGGAGCAGTTGCCGTACCAGGCGGTGATACAGCCCGCCAGGATGCTCTCGATTGTGCATCTGTAGAAGTTTGTGTGCTTTTGGTGACAAGCCGAATTTCTTCAGCCTCCTGAGGTTGAATAGGCGCTGCTGCGCCTTCTTCACGAAGCTGTCAGTGTGAGTGGACCAATTCAGTTTGTCTGTGATGTGTATGCCGAGGAACTTAAAACTAGCTACCCTCTCCACTACTGTTCCATCGATGTGGATAGGGGGGAGTTCCCTCTGCTGTTTCCTGAAGTCCACAATCACCTCCTTAGTTTTGTTGACGTTGAGTGTGAGGTTATTTTCCTGACACCACACTCCGAGGGCCCTCACCTCCTCCCTGTAGGCCGTCTCGTCGTTGTTGGTAATCAAGCCTACCACTGTTGTGTCGTCCGCAAACTTGATGATTGAGTTGGAGGCGTGCGTGGCCACGCAGTCGTGGGTGAACAGGGAGTACAGGAGAGGGCTCAGAACGCACCCTTGTGGGGCCCCCGTGTTGAGGATCAGCGGGGAGGAGATGTTGTTGCCTACCCTCACCACCTGGGGCGGCCCGTCAGGAAGTCCAGTACCCAGTTGCACAGGGCGGGGTCGAGACCCAGGGTCTCGAGCTTGATGACGAGCTTGGAGGGTACTATGGTGTTGAATGCCGAGCTGTAGTCGATGAACAGCATTCTCACATAGGTATTCCTCTTGTCCAGGTGGGTTAGGGCAGTGTGCAGTGTGGTTGAGATTGCATCGTCTGTGGACCTATTTGGGCGGTAAGCAAATTGGAGGTGATATGGGTCTAGACGGGTGTCAGGTATGGGTGGTGGAGGTGATATGGTCAACTTGACTAGTCTCTCAAAGCACTTCATGATGACGGAAGTGAGTGCTACGGGGCGGTAGTCGTTTAGCTCAGTTACCTTAGCTTTCTTGGGAACAGGAACAATGGTGGCCCTCGTGAAGCATGTGGGAACAGCAGACTGGTATAGGGATTGATTGAATATGTCCGTAAACACACCGGCCAGCTGGTCTGCGCATGCTCTGAGGGCGCGGCTGGGGATGCCGTCTGGGCCTGCAGCCTTGCGAGGGTTAACACGTTTAAATGTCTTACTCGCCTCGGCTGCAGTGAAGGAGAGACCGCATGTTTCCGTTGCAGGCCGTGTCAGTGGCACTGTATTGTCCTCAAAGCGGGCAAAAAAGTTATTTAGTCTGCCTGGGAGCAAGACACCCTGGTCCGTGACTGGGCTGGGTTTCATCTTGTAGTCCGTGATTGACTGTAGACCCTGCCACATGCCTCTTGTGTCTGAGCCATTGAATTGAGATTCCACTTTGTCTCTGTACTGACGCTTAGCTTGTTTAATAGCCCTGCGGAGGGAATAGCTGCACTGTTTGTATTCAGTCATGTTGCCAGACACCTTGCCCTGATTAAAAGCAGTGGTTCGCGCTTTCAGTTTCACGCAAATGCTGCCATCAATCCACGGTTTCTGGTTAGGGAATGTTTTTATCGTTGCTATGGGAACGACATCTTCGACGCACGTTCTAATGAACTCGCACACCGAATCAGCGTATTCGTCAATATTCCCATCTGACGCAATACGACACATGTCCCAGTCCACGTGATGGAAGCAGTCTTGGAGTGTAGAGTCAGCTTGGTCTGACCAGCGTTGGACAGACCTCAGCGTGGGAGCCTCTTGTTTTAATTTCTGCCTGTAGGCAGGGATCAGCAAAATGGAGTCGTGGTCAGCTTTTCCGAAAGGGGGGCGGGGCAGGGCCTTATATGAGTCGCGGAAGTTAGAGTAACAATGATCCAAGGTTTTACCACCCCTGGTTGCGCAATCGATATGCTGATAAAATTTAGGGAGTCTTGTTTTCAGATTGGCTTTGTTAAAATCCCCAGCTACAATGAATGCAGCCTCCGGATAAATGTTTTCCATGTTTTTGCATTTTATTGCATGACATAAGTATTTAATACATCAGAAGAGCAGAACTTAACATTTGGTACAGAAACCTTTGTTTGCAATTATTATTATTAGATCATACGTTTCCTGTAGTTTTTGACCAGGTTTGCACACACTGCAGCAGGGATTTTGACCCACTCATCCATACAGACCTTCTCCAGATCCTTCAGGTTTCGGGGCTGTCACTGGGCAATACGGACTTTCAACTCCGTCCAAAGATTTTCTATTGGGTTCAGGTCTGGAGACTGGCTAGGCCACTCCAGGACCTTGAGATGCTTCTTACGGAGCCACTCCTTAGTTGCCCTGGCTGTGTGTTTCAGGTCGTTGTCATGCTGGAAGACCCAGCCACGACCCATCTTCAAGGCTCTTACTGAGGGAAGGAGGTTGTTGGCCAAGATCTCATGATACATGGCCCCATCCATCCTCCCCTCAATACAGTGCAGTCGTCCTGTCCCGTTCGCAGGAAAGCATCCCCAAAGAATGATGTTTACACCTCCATGCTTCACGGTTGGGTTGGTGTCTTGGGGTTGTACTCATCCTTCTTCTTCCACCAAACACAGCGAGTGGAGTTTAGACCAAAAGGCTCTATTTTTGTCTCATCAGACCACATGACCTTCTCCCATTCCTCCTCTGGATCATCCAGATGGTCATTGGCAAACTTCAGACGGGCCTGGACATGTGCTGGCTTGAGCAGGGGGACCTTGCGTGCGCTGCAGGATTTTAATCCATGACGGCATAGTGTGTTTCTAATGATTTTCTTTGAGACTGTGGTCCCAGCTCTCTTCAGGTCATTGACCAGGTCCTGCCATGTAGTTCTGGGCTGATCCCTCACCTTCCTCATGATCATTGATGCCCCACGAGGTGAGATCTTGCATGGAGCACCAGACCGAGGGTGATTGACCGTCATCTTGAACTTCTTCCATTTTCTAATAATTGCGCCAACAGTTTTTGCCTTCTCACCAAGCTGCTTGCCTATTGTCCTGTAGCCCATCCCAGCCTTGTGCAGGTCTACAATTTTATCTCGGATGTCCTTAAACAGATCCCTGGTCTTGGCCATTGTGGAGAGATTGGAGTCTGTTTGATTGAGTATGTGGACAGGTGTCTTTTATACAGGTAAGGAGTTCAAACAGGTGCAGTTAATAAAGGTAATGAGTGGAGAACAGGAGGGCTTCTTAAAGAAAAACTAACAGGTCTGTGAGAGCTGGAATTCTTACTCGTTGGTAGGTGATCAAATACTTATGTCATGCAATAAAATGCAAATTCATTACTTAAATCATACATTGTGATTTTCTGGATTATTGTTTTAGATTCCGTCTCTCACAGTTGAAGTGTACCTATGATAAAAATTACAGATCGCTACATGCTTTGTAAGTAGGAAAACCTGCAAAATCACAAAACTGATAGAGACATACCCCAAGCGACTTACAGCTGTAATCGCAGCAAAAGGTGGCGCTACAAAGTATTAACTTAAGGGGGCTGAATAATTTTGCACTCCCAATTTTTCAGTTTTTGATTTGTTAAAAAAGTTTGAAATATCCAATAAATGTCGATCCACTTCATGATTGTGTCCCACTTGTTGTTGATTCTTCACAAAAAAATACAGTTTTATATCTTTATGTTTGAAGCCTGAATTGTGGCAAAAGGTCACAAAGTTCAAGGGGGCCGAATACTTTCGCAAGGCACTGTATATGTGTGTGTGGTACCTGGGCGCATTCTGGGATGTGCTTGTGTATGTTATTTCTGTAAGAGTGAGTTAGCATGCTCTAATTGTAATGGTCGCATTAGCTCCCTGCTAATTTACAGTTATTTCCATGCTAACAGGCAAATCATGAATCTACAGCCATCAACATACTGTTGTCCTGCACATCTAATGTGCTTCCTTGTGTCTATCATCAGGTACTTACATTTATTGTATTTTGTACTATTTTTGTCCTTTGACATGCTTATACATTTGAATAAAGAACACCATAACAAATAGTGTTTCACCATTTATTGAGTACGGAGAAAACTAGAAAAGGTGTATCAGGTAGTTTGTTAAGTATCTAAATATAGTGTAACCTACCAATCACTGTATATCAAGTCCCATGGATGGCACAATCTTACAATGTTACAGTCCAGAAATGAGAGCTTTACCATCTATGCAAAAAGCCTGGGCCTCTGATGGATACTGTAGAACTGTCATCAATGCATGCTTCAGTATTCCCCCTTCTCTCTAGGAGCATTTGTGTGCCCATACCCCATAAGTGTATTGAAAGGATCCCAGTATAGACACAAACGTAGCTGACCAATGTAGAGAGAGACAAGTGCCTTAAGCAGAATGCAATCCAAACCTTGCGCAGTCCAGAGATGAGAACTCTACCATCAATGGCAAAAGCCTGGGCTTCTGACTGGGACAATATAATTCTCCCCACTGCATGTTAATAGTAAAATAATATGTCTGTCACCTGTCAAACTGATTCTACATTTTATTTAGTATTTTCTGATGCACAAAAACAAGCATGTGTATCTGCAGTTGGTGTTCTTCAACTCTAAAATGCACTAGGCGGTGTAAGATCAAATGTGCAAGAAAAGTGCAACCTCTCAGTTATGGTATCAATAATATGATACAATGAGCTGAAACAAGCCACCTACAATTCCCCACATAGTAGCTTGTCATTTTTGATAGCCATCTTACCTTTCCGAATCATGAAACCAAATTATTTTTAAAAGGTCTAATTTCTTACAAGCACATTTTCGTTCACTTTCCTTCTCCTCCCCGCCTCTACTCGATTAACTTTGACCTTTTTCAAAAGTAGGAAAGAGGATGGATATGTTCTTTTCTAATTTGTCTTTGACCAATCAGATCAGATCTGAAAAATATCTGACGTGAGAAGTTCTGACATCATTGGTCCAAATAACAATTAGTAGATAAAAATAACAGAATTGCCTGTGTAAAAGCAACCTTTGGAACACTGAGTTGATCATGTGTTACAAATTGGCATTCACCCAGAATTAGTACTATCCGGGATCCTCAGGAAGTCCATACCCTACACTAAGAGACAATTTATGCTTGACCTGAAAATGTGGTCGGAGGCGCTTTATGGATTGTGTGACGCAATTGCGAATCCTCTGCAAATGACAAATTGAGCTCCGTACCACATCGCTGGGCGCCTCTGAAATGTTGTAACAATGTGTAGGGCTCCATATAGTATGGAGCGAGATAGCTGCCAAAAGGTTAAATGTATGTGTCATTAGGATTGTAAGAAAATCCATACGGAAAATGTTTGTAAAAGCCATACTTGAAACATGAAATGTAAGCAATAAATTAGATCTGTAAACTTACAAACCTTATGTTATGACTATGAATTAACATTTACATATTCAATTCTTATTTTAAGTCTCCCTTTACTTGGTTACATATATTTTTATACTTACAGTGGGGGGGGGAAGTATTTAGTCAGCCACCAATTGTACAAGTTCTCCCACTTAAAAAGATGAGAGGCCTGTAATTTTCATCATAGGTACACTTCAATTATGAATGACAAAATGAGAAAAAATGACCTCTGTCATTGCCAACAAAGGGTATATAACAAAGTATTGAGATACATTTTTGTTATTGACCAAATACTTATTTTCCACCATAATTTGCAAATAAATTCATTAAAAATCCTACAATGTGATTTTCTGGATTTTTTTTCTTCTAATTTTGTCTGTCATAGTTGAAGTGTACCTATGATGAAAATTACAGGCCTCTCTCATCTTTTTAAGTGGGAGAACTTGCACAATTGGTGGCTGACTAAATACTTTTTCGCCCCACTGTATGTGGCATCTGCAAAGGACGAACCGAACGTAGCTAATCGAAGTTAGCTAGTCAATCAAGCAACTCTAGCCCAGGCGTTAGAGATGCTTTGCAGCGTCCGGGTTCATTTCCAAAATAAAAGTATTGAGCTTGTTTTCGAACTGCATTAAATAACGTTATACCAGTAGATGGCATAGTATATGCTTGGACCTTCAGCAAATGACTTGTCTGAGAATGAAAGACACAGAAGAGCCTTGTCTAGAATAACTGCCTGAGCGGCAAAATATAAAATATTAATTTTGTAGGCTAGGCTTATTCTGTCAAGCTGTTGTATCTTATTTAATAGCCATATAATTGCACAATTAATTTTTATAGTCGTGTGTGGCTACTGTGGTGATCATGTAACCTAATGAATCACACTTTTTCTAGTATTTGGGAGCACGGACTGTAGGCCTTATATTAGGCATTTTGACTGTTGTATTGTGAATTCCACTCTGTGTGTAGGCTTGTTATAGCCATTTGCATTGCACAACCCCATCACACAGAGGCTATAACCATATCAATAAATGAGACAAAACAAAATATTGATTAAGTGTTGGCTATAACCTGTCCTGAGCGAAATAACCAAGGGGCCCCAAATGGTCAAAACTATCCATGGCCTATTATTATTGCCAGATCTGTTGTCCCTATCACCAACTGCATGTGGTTTTTCAAGTATTTTGTTAAAAATCTATTAGGAAGATATAATTAGATTCTTGTGAGCTATGGTCTCTTTCTTGTTAAGCGGAACCCTGTAATAAAAACAGTTATAAAACACAAATAGAGTTCTAAAATTATTCTGCAAGACACCAGTACCCAAAATAATAGCCTGAATGGCAATGCCTCCAAGTTGATGGCCTATTTTGTATTTGGATATGCCTAAATTAAACATTGACTTGAAGTGATAACAAACAAATGGATAAGACTGTTCTATTCTCTTTGATTTAGTTCCTATTGCAACTCAGACAAATGACTGAATGGATGACATACTGAATGAAAGATGAATTAAATGTTCAAATATGTTGGAATGATGAGTTGCACGCATTACGCATGCTCTGCACTTTGATTGGCTAGTAGGCAAATTGACTCTATGGCTGAATGCCTCCAGAAGGGCATCTTCTTAGGCTGAGGGGTGCTTTTCTGAAGGCGAATGGTGCTGTGGTGCTGCATGGAGATCATAAGTTCTTCAACATTCTTCCAAGATGGCGCGGCAGTTCAGATGTCTTTGTCTTCGTCTTGTCGTGTCCTGTGTATATATTTTTTTATATTTTTAACCTCAGTTTCAACATACACTCCTGCAACCCGCCTCACCCAATGTGGTATGGATCTGCTATTTTCTATACTTTAGAACAGGAACCCCCAACAGAAGCTAGCCAGCTAACTAGCTACTAGTCAGTTAGCCACTGCTAGCGGTCATCAGCTAACCTTAGTCTGGCTAGCGGTCATCAGCTAACCTTAGTCTGTCCTGCCAGCCTGCACAGCGCGTTTCAACCCAGAGCATACCGGACTGCTCTTTCTCCACATCTCCAGTTTCCTACCGCAAGCGCTGAACCTTTTCATCTGGATCATCACAACTAGATAGCTGCTATCCGAGTGGCAACCCCCTGGCTAACGTCTCTGTCCCGAAGCAAGCACCAGTGAGCCTGGAACTAGCCTCGTGCTAGGCCCATCTCCCGGGTAGCTGAAGAGGACCATCACCCAATTTCTTGGGCTACAATACCTAATTGTGCCAATTGGCCTGGACCCTTTTACTGCCTACACGGAGCCCTGCCAACGTAACCGTCTGAGGGGGCTATCCCCCAAAGGCCTTTCTGCTAGCCCCGGCCTGCTAGCTGGCTGAATCGCCTTGTCTCCAGCTCGCCTAGCCTCTCACTGGTCCCTTTCATCACTCGGCTACGCATGCCTCTCGCTA
This sequence comes from Oncorhynchus gorbuscha, assembly GCF_021184085.1. NCBI lineage: Eukaryota > Metazoa > Chordata > Actinopteri > Salmoniformes > Salmonidae > Oncorhynchus > Oncorhynchus gorbuscha. Next base: position 43,752,505 of record NC_060174.1, on the reverse strand, counting down.
ATGTCAATATGTCTTGTCCATTGCTGTTTTGGTTAGAGATTGTCTTATTTCACTGTATAGACTCCATCCCTGCTCAATATGCCTTAGCTAGCCCTTTTGTTTCACCTCCCACACATGCGGTGACCTCACCTGCTCTAAATGATGTCTCCAGAGGCAAAACCTCTGTCATCGTCACTCAATGCCTAGGTTTACCTCCACTGTATTCACATCCTACCATACCCTTGTCTGCACATTATGCCCTGAATCTATTCCTCCGTGTCCAGAAACCTGTTCCTTTTCATCTCTGTTCCCAACGCACTAGACGACCAGCTCTTATAGTCTTTAGCCGTACCCTTACCCTACTCCTCCTCTGTTCCTCTGGTGATGTAGAGGTTAATCCAGGCCCTGCAGCGCCTAGCTCCACTCACATTCCCCAGGCACTCTCATTTGTTGACTTCTGTAACCGTAAAAGCCTTGGTTTCATGCATGTTAACATTAGACGCCTCCTCCCTAAGTATGATTTACTCACTGCTTTAGCACACTCTGACAACCAGGATGTCCTAGCCGTGTCTGAATCCTGGCATAGGAAGGCCACCAAAAATCCTGGAATTTCCATCCCTAACTATAACATTTTCCAACAAGATAGAACTGCCAAAGGGGGCGGAGTTGCAATCTACTGCAGAGACAGCCTGCAGAGTTCTGTCATACTATCCAGGTCTGTGCCCAAACAATTTGAGCTTCTACTTCTAAAAATCCACCTTCCCAGAAACAAGTCTCTCACCGTTGCCGCTTGTTATAGGCCACCTTCTGCCCCCAGCTGTGCCCTGGACACCATATTTGAATTGATTGGCCCCCATCTATCTTCAGAGCTCGTACTGTTAGGTGACCTAAACTGGGATATGCTTAAAAGCCCTCAATCTCACACAAAGTATCAATGAACCTACCAGGTACAAACACAAATCTGTAAACACGGGCACCTTCATAGATATCATCCTGACCAACATGCCCTCTAAATACACCTCCGCTGTCTTCAACCAGGATCTCAGCGATCACTGCCTCATTGACTGCGTCCATAATGGGTCTGCGGTCAAACGACCACCCCTCATCACTGTCAAACGCTCGCTAAAACACTTCAGCTATCAGGCCTTTCTAATCGACCTGGCCTGGGTATCCTGAAAGGATATTGACCTCATTCTGTCAGTAGAGGATGCCTGGTTAATCTTTAAAAGTGATTTCCTCACCATAATAAGCATGCCCCATTCAATTTTTTTTTAACCAGGAACAGATATAGCCCTTGGTTCACTCCAGACCTGACTGCCCTTGACCAGCACAAAAACGTGGCGTACTGCATTAGCATTGAAGAGCCACTGCGATATGCAACTTTTCAGGGAAGTCAGGAACCAATATACACAGGCAATTAGGAAAGCAAAGGCTAGCTTTTTCAAACAGAAATTAGCATAATATAGCACAAACTCCAAAAAGTTCTGGGACACTGTAAAGTCCATGGAGAATTAGAGCACCTCCTCCAACTGCCCACTGCACTGAGGCTAGGAAACACTGTCACCACCGATAAATCCACGATAATTGAGAATTTCAAGAAGCATTCTTCTATGGCTGGCCATGCTTTCCACCTGGCTACTCTTACCCTGGTCAACAGCCCTGCACCCCCCACAACAACTTGCCCAAACCGCCCCCAATTCTCCTTCACCCAAATCCAGATAGCTGATGTTCTGAAAGAGTTGCAAAATCTGGATCCCTACAAATCAGCTCGGACAGACAATCTGGACCCTCTCTTTCTAAAATGATCTGCTGAAATTGTTGCAACCCTTATTACTAGCCTGTTCAATCTCGCTTTCGTATCGTCTGAGATCCCCAAAGACTGGAAAGCTGCCGCGGTCATCCCGCTCTTTAAAGGGGGAGACACTCTAGACCCAAATTGTTATAGATCTATATCTATCCTACCTTGCCTTTCTAAGGTCTTCGAAAGCCAAGTTAACAAACAGATCACCAACCATTTCCAATCCCATCTTACCTTCTCCGCTCTGCAATCTGGTTTCCGAGCTGGTCATGGGTGCACCTCAGCCATGCTCAAGGTCCTAAACGATATCATAACGCCATCGATAAAAGGCAATAATGTGCAGCCGTATTCATCAACCTGGCCAAAGCTTTCGACTCTGTCAATCACCACATTCTTATTGGCAGACTCAACAGCCTTGATTTCTCAAATGACTGCCTCGCCTGGTTCACCAACTACTTCTCAGACAGAGGTCAGTGTGTCAAATCGGAGGGCCTGTTGTCCGGAACTCTAGCAGTCTCTATGGGGGTGCCACAGGGTTCAATTCTCGGGCTGACTCTTTTCTCTGTATACATCAATGATGTTGCTCTTGCTGCTGGTGATTCTCTGATCCACCTCTACGCAGACGACACTATTCTGTATACTTCTAGCCCTTCTTTGGACATTGTGTTAGCTAACCTCCAGACCAGATTCAATGCCATACAACTCTCCTTCCGTTGCATGCAACTGCTCTTAAATGCAAGTTAAACTAAACGCATGCTCTTCAACAGATCGCTGCCCGCAAATGCCTGCCTGTCAAGCATCCCTACTCTGGACGGTTCTGACTTAGAATATGTGGACAATTACAAATACCTAGGTGTCTGGTTAGACTATAAACTCTCCTTCCAGACTCACATTAAGCATCTCCAATCCAAAATGAAATCTAGAATCGGCTTCCTATTTCGCAACAAAGCATCCTTCACTCGTGCTGCCAAATATACCCTCGTAAAACTGACTATCCTACTGATCCTTGACTTCAGCGATGTCATTTATAAAATATCCTCCAATACTCAACTCAGCCAATTGGATGCAGTATATCACAGTGCCATCTGTTTTGTCACCAAATCCCTATATATTACCCACCACTGCGACCTGTATGCTCTCGTTGGCTGGCCCTCACTTCATATTTGTCACCAAACCCATTGGCTTCAGGCCATCTATAAGCCTTTGCTAGGTAAAGCCCCTCAGCTCACTGGCCACCATAGCAGCACCCACCCATACATAGCACGCGCTATTTCACTGGTCACCCCCAAAGCCTATTCCTCCTTTCTCAACTGGCCTACCTGGGCAGCAGTGTAGCAATGGCGGTAAGAGCCTATATATGGAGACTAAGACCACTGCAACAGTTATTGTAAAGTGTGGAAATAAGCTTATGTAAGACTTAGCCTACGTTTATCCTCTCTCTTGTTAATTTCAAAGTCCATATGTTCATGACCCGATTAATAAAAATCGTGTCAAATTATTTAAAATTCATATTAACCCCTCCTACAAAACATGCTTTGGCAAGATGTTGAGAGAATAAATAAATATCAAAATATTTTATTAAAAACGTTTGTTTCACGCATGGCTTTTCTTACGACCCTAACGATACGTATTTTCAACCATTTGGCAGGCATCTCGCGCCATAGTGTTGCTCCGCAATTACATGATTGGTTGATGTAGGTGAGGGCGGGAGTGGACAAACACAAACTCACCATCATGACAACCTTCTTCACAACAGCTCTGTGCTGCTCGGGAGAAGTGCAAGAAGTGTGAATGCCCTGACTTCTGCAGAGGCCATATCACCGTAAATGCAGACGTCGGAATTACCACGCAGCTCATTTTACCCTTACAATTTTAAATATAAACTTCAATGGGGGTAACTAAGGGCGTCCCAAGGATCCAAAATTGCAAAAACCATTCAGCCAGCCAACACAACTCTGAATACGCCCACAGAGTTAATCATTGATAACAACAATGTAACGACCTCATGCTGTGAGCCACACAAAGGTATTGTGTCTAGAGTACAACGGCAATGCGCAAATGATTTAAAGCACATCAGTTTCTCTTCGTTTTTGATTATGTACACTTTTGAAGTATGTAATAATAATACACGCTTTATTTGAGCTGTATCATACAGATTGCCATTCTACAGACATACATTACATGTGTAGGTCTATTGCAAAGACCAGGGAGGCTAGTCAGAAATCCAAAGGCTGTGAAATTTCAAAATGGGTTGATATGATAGAAATTAAATGTGTCCCTTAAACAAGGAAGTGGCCCTGTTTTGTGTGGAACTCGAGAGAAGCTATAGCTTTTCTCTCGTTTTGTTCTACTGCGAAAAACGAAACATTCAGTAAATCAGGTGCGCTAGATTAGGGTTAGAGTGAAAAACAACAGGACTGTAGCTCTCCAGGAAGTGTTGGAGAGCCCTGTACCATGTCAAAGTGCAACAAAGCACGTAACGTTAGCCTGACATCTCTTCCCACCCCAGTTGCCACGACACTTACCAGACTGTACCGTACGCCCCTGTCCCCACCTGTTTTAGATCCCTGTACCGCTCCGGTACCTCCCAGGTGGTTTTGTTCACGTCCTGGCGACAGTAGCCAGGTCTGGTCCGGCTCGACATCTTATTTGACCCGATCTAACAAATCTAGTACGTGTACCAAGAAGTGATTCCCCAGTTTCGTTTACACACCCATTGTCCTACCTATGTGTTCTTGAATTCATTCTCGTCACCGAATGCGCAGCGCGTCGAACGCGCAGCTATAAGATGCCGCCTGGGGTCAACCGCAGCACAGCCACTCCCGAGTCTCATGAAGTGTAGTGTGACAAGACAGCCACTAACTAAAAAGGGACATGCATATGTAGACACATGCTGGGTGCACAATACAAGTGCTGATTAGTGTTGTAGGAGTTCTATTTCGATAAATAACTCTGCACCGTAGAATAGATTGTCAAGAAAGCACCCTAACCAATTCCTATTATTAGATCACCTGGAAGATGATCCAATGGTATACAACAAGGATCGAATACAAGTATGACTGTGTGTAAGATGAATTGATACAGGCCTGCTTGTTGTTGCTACTAGTCCCTATGTGGCTTTCTGCCTTGGGCATGTTGAGATGTAGAGTACCTACTGTGTTCAGGGCTTGCTGGGACCTGTACACTGAGGCACAGTACAGTACAGACATTCCTCCCACTGCTCTGAGGTTGGTTTGAGAGAATCGCAATGCTGTGTGTAGGCCAGTTAGTGCCTGAGGAAGAGACAGATACACAATACCCTCGCACAAACATGGCGACAGAAATTCTTAACACTGTCAAATCAAATGGCCTCCAGTCTATTTTCAGAATATTTTATGGTATGTTTGGTGGGCTCTAGTATTTACTGTTTAACATGAGCAACATTAATCCTTCAGATGAAAGGTTACTGAAACCAGGCATGAAAAGACAGGCTGGAATGTAATGTCAATGAACGCTATACTGTTGTGTTTGTTTAGGCCTACGCATTGGTGTGCACACAAAAAAACAGAAAAAAACAGCCAACATATTTTTGTACAAGTTTATCAACTACAGTTCGCATATAGAGGAAGCTCTCAGAAGATAATACATTTCATATGTACATTAATAATCAATAAATAAAAACACCACAGGTTATAATTTAGGATAGTCTATTCTATTATAAGCAACATTTTGCTGATCAATATGAACAGAATTATTGCTCATCCGTCACCTGACAGAGGTGCTCTATTCCTCATGGTATGACATGTTTTGAAGGGGGTAATGACAAAGATATATGGTGGTGGTCACAGTGGTTGAAACGTTCATTTATGAGTTTGATTCATATGTACCTCAGAGAATTTACATGGAGCCCAAGAGAAGCCATTTGAGTAGTGCATATTGTTTTCCTATACAAAAATTGCCATAAGTAAAATCTTCCAACTTACAAAAATAGAATATTGAACAGTCCATTACATTTAAGTTACAAATAGCTCAACTTTGGGCCACAATATTAACGTTTCAAAGAAATTCAAGTTACCAAGGAACACCCTATAAAAGCCATTTCTTCAGCATCATGACATAATTTCCATATCAATTCATAAAAAATAATTTATCCCAAGAAATTAAACAAAACCATTGCTCATGATTTCCTTGGCAAATATTTAGTTGACAATGGCTGTTTTTGAAGCTTTCTGGAAAATGTATGCATTTCCATATCAATACATAGAATGTTATCATGACCTACACGATGCAATGTGGTGTAGTAGTATTTGTGCAATGAAGCACCAAATGGTCAGTGTTACAATTGCTATGACATTTACAACGTTGACATTTATGTTATGTTATACTTGTGTATGAAGTCCTTCGTGGCTCAGTCACATTATGTGACTCATTCTGTAAAATTCAGATGATATGTAAATCATGTACATTCCCTTTTACACACATTATTTGGTACATAGAGGTGATACTCCTAGTCTCTCGGACTCAGATGGGTCATTGTAGGACTGAATGTCTGGGCTGTCATTCATAACCAGACAGCCAATAGGCTACACAGATCTATAGAGACATCTGTATAAAGACTACAAATCAACTGAACACATGATATTTCCATAAATGTAATTATCACTTAGATCAAAAAAAGGTGTCATTTCAGATTTCTGGGGTTGTACTTTGTGAAATGTGCCAAAACTCTTAACACATCCTTACCTTGCATATCTATCTATAGGCTGAGTGGTTAACATAGGAGCATCTTACCTCATTAAAATGTACCTTCCGTGCCATTACCCACCCAAGTAAAGAGAGTATGAGGAGCGAGGTATAGGTAAACAAAGGAAGAAAAGACAGTGACAGTCTCTATTGTACATATGGGTGGGTAGACTGTCAGGGAAGGGTGATCAGAAAGGAAGATCAGGTGACACAGATTTCATTGGCCCATACTTGGGGGCTTGCTGTCATAGGGAACACGCATTTGGGATGCAGCCACCTGCTGCTCCATCTCTCCCTGCTCCTCCACCACCCCTTGGTCCAGCCAACTCGGTTGCTCCAGACCCAGCTGGGTAGAAAGTTTTTTCTAGAACCTTCAAGAGCCGCTGGACCTATGGCACAGAGAGATGGGAGAAAGATCAAACTATGGGATGGAAATCCAGAGAAGCAAGTTAAGTGAAAGAGAGCATGTTTTTTTCCTTGTGAGAATGCTTCTGTAATTTACATTTACATTTAAGTCATTTAGCAGACTAATGGTGACATCATTGCTTGGATTAACACAAATGAAAGTCAAGAGGGAAGCGGTATTGAAAGTTTGGTCCCTATTACAGAGTGATGAAGAAAACATGGATCGGCGCCTGACCTCAGAGAAGTCTCTGTTCTCGGCGGCCTCTATTGTATTCTGAGCGATGTAGTTCCTGAGGACGTATTGTGGGTTGGTGCCGTTCATCACTTTCACCCTCTCCTCCTGCAGTGCCTGGACGGCCCTTTGGCCCTCAACTTCCTCAGCCAGACGCTTGCTGCACCAGCCACAACACAGAGTTGGATGACTCAGACAAAAATATCTATGACTAAAAACACCTCCAGTGCAAACACTAGACCAAACCTGCTCTTTTCCATGCCTTTAATTCCTCATGCTATATTTATAGAGCAGGTGAGTGCTAGGGATATACACACTGGTGGTGGAGGGGTGAGTAAGTCACCTAGTGTCAAACACTGAGTATGAGAAAGAGGTAAGTATGTAACTAAGACTACATTACTTATTTATGACCTGTAGGAGGTGACCCAGTTCTCTCTGTGTTTGGCCTCGACCTCCAGCAGCTCCTCCGGGCCACACCCAGCTACATGGTCACCGTCCTCCGTTCCGAGACCATCTGGAACAGGGACGGGTTGCTCTGGGCCAAATGCAGTACCATGGTCAACTCACTGAACGGCGAGTGGTGTCTCAATGCAAAAAGTCAATCAAATTTGATTGCAAAAATTATCTTTTAGAAGGGAGAAGCAGAGAGAAAGGAAAAAGAGGAAGAGGCAGAGAGTAAAGAGATACAATGCATTTGGATATTCAGACCCTGACTTTTTCCACATTTTGTTACTTTAAACTAATCCTAAAATGGTTTAAATAAATAAATATCAATCTACACACAATACCCCCATAATGACAAAGTGAAACAGGTTTTTGGAATTTTTTGCAAAATTATTAAAAAAATACAAAACAGAAATACCGTATTTACATAAGTATTCAGACCCTTTGCTATGAGACTCAAAATTGAGCTTGTGTGCATCCTGTTTCTATTGATCATCCTTGAGGTGTTTCTACAACTTGATTAGAGTCCACCTGTGGTAAATTCAATTGATTGGACATGATTTAGAAAGGCACACACCTGTTAATATAAGGTCCAACAGTTGACAGCGCATGTCAGAGCAAAAACCAAGCCATGAGTGTTTGTGGTACCAAACTTGGCTTAACTCTAACCATTAGGCTACCTGCTGACCATTACCTGGATTTCTACAGAAATTGGTCAAAAAATGTGATCTGATCTTCCTCTAAGTCATAACAATAGACAGACAGTGTGCTTAAACTAATAACACACAAATTGTATTTTTCTTGTCTACTTTGAATACATAATTTAAACATTCCCAGTGTAGGTTGGGAAACGTACGCGAACCCCTAAGCTAATGACTTCTCCAAAAGCTAATTGGAGACAGGGGTCAGCTAACCTCGAGTCCAATCAATGAGACGAGATTGGAGATGTTGGTTAGAGCTGCCCTGCAATATAAAAAAAACACAATGTAAGTTTGCTATTCACATGAAGCATTGCCTGATGTGAACCATGCCTCAAACAAAAGATATCTCCCAAAGACCTAAAATTAAGAATTGTTGACTTGCATAAAGCTCGAAAGGGTTGCAAAAGTATCTCTAAAAGCCTTGATGTTCATCAGTCCACTGTAAGACAAATTGTCTATAAATTGAGAAAGTTCAGCATTGTTGCTACTCTCCCTAGCAGTGTCCGTCATGCAAAGATAACTGCAAGAGCACAGAGCAGAATGCTCAATGAGGTTAAGAATAATCCTAGTGTCAGCTAAAGACTTGGAAATCTCTGGAACATGCTAACATCTCTGTTGACGAGTCTACGATACATAAAACACTAAACAAGAATGTTGTTCATGGGAGGACACCACGGAAGAAGCCACTGCTATCCAAAAACACATTGCTGCACGTCTGAAGGCGGAGATCTTTGTGGGCTATACTCGGCCTCGTCTCAGCCTTGCCAACCCCTCTTTTTACGCGACCACTACTCTCTGTTCATCATATATGCATAGTCACTTTAACCATACCCACATGTACATACTACCTCAATAAGCCTGACTAACCGGTGTCTGTATATAGCCTTCCTACTGTTATTTTCAAATGTCTTTTTAATGTTGTTTTATTTCTTTACTTACCTACACACACTTTTTATTCCTCAGCACTATTGTTTAGAGCCTGTAAGTAAGCATTTCACTGTAAGGTCTACACCTGTTGTATTCGGCGCATGTGACAAATAAACTTTGATTTGAGTTGATGGTTGAAGATATCCCTCTAGTGGTGTGGGGGCTGTGCTTTGGCAAAGTGGGTGGCGTTATATCCTGCCTGTTTGGGCCTGTCTGGGGGTATCATCGGATGGGGCCACAGTGTCTCCTGACCCCTCCTGTCTCAGCCTCCAGTATTTATGCTGCAGTAGTTTGTGTGTCGGGGGCTAGAGTCAGTCTGTTATATCTGGAGTATTTCTCCTGTCTTATCCGGTGTCCTGTGTGAATTTAAGTATGCTCTCTCTCTCTGAGGACCTGAGCCCTAGGACCATGCCTCAGGACTACCTGACATGATGACTCCTTGCTGTCTCCAGTCCACCTGGCTGTGCTGCTGCTCCAGTTTCAACTGTTCTGCCTGCGGCTATGGAAGCCTGACCTGTTCACCGGACGTGCTACCTGTCCCAGACCTGCTGTTTTCAACTCTCTAGAGACAGCAGGAGCAGTAGAGATACTCTCAATGATCAGCTATGAAAAGCAAACTGACATTTACTCCTGAGGTGCTGACCTGTTGCACCCTCGACAACTACTGTGATTATTATTATTTGACCATGCTGGTCATTTATGAACATTTGAACATCTTGGCCATGTTCTGTTATAATCTCCACCCGGCACAGCCAGAAGAGGACTGGCCACCCCTCATAGCCTGGTTCCTCTAGGTTTCTTCCTAGGTTCTGGCCTTTCTAGGGATTTTATCTAGCCACCGTGCTTCTACACCTGCATTGCTTGCTGTTTGGGGTTTTAGGCTGGGTTTCTGTACAGCATTTTGAGATATCAGCTGATGTAAGAAGGGCTATATAAATACATTTGAACCCGATTGAGATGCTGTGGCATGACCTCGAGAGTGGTTCACACCAGACATCCAAAGAATATTGCTGAACTGAAACAGTTTGTAAAGAGGAATGGTCCAAAATTTGTCCCGACAGTTGTGCAGGTCTGATCCGCAACTACAGAAGACATTGAGGTTATTGCTGCCAAAGGAGTCAACCAGTTATTAAATCCAAGGGTTCACATACTTTCCCCATAAAGACATGGAAACATATCATATGATTGTTGTGTTATTAGTTTAAGCAGACTAGAAGATCAGATCAAATTTTATGACCAATTTCTGCAGAAACCCAGGTAATTCCAAAGGGTTCACATATTTTTTCTTGCCACTGTATATACTGTATTCTATCCTATATTTATATATTAATTCCTTTACTTTAGATTTGTATTTTGTTATGAAATTGTTAAATATTACTGCACTGTTGGAGCCAGAAACACAAGCATTTTGCTACACCCGCAACAACATTTGCTAAACACCCGTATGTGACAAATTTGATTTGAGTATGTAGTGAGTCTCTCTCCCTACCTGTGTTGTGCATGGTCTGCAGGAGCTCAGTGATCAACATCTCATCCTCTGGCACTTCCTTCCAAGGCAGGCCCAGCTTCCTTCTCATGTTGCCTAGGTAGAAGGTGTTGTAGAGGGGCAGGTACTCATCCAGGACAGCCTCTGCCCGGCCTGGGGGCAGCTCTGTGTCCAAGGCCTCGGCCAGACGAGCCAGGTTCCAGCGGCAGACTGGGCCTGATAAGTGTAGCAGCCTGAGTTGTCTGAGGCATTGCAGATAAAGTCAGGATCAAACCTGCAGACAAGCGAGAGGAGGAAATAGACAGATTAAAGCCAGATCCTTGTTGAAATAATGTGGATCTAAGATGATATTGTAGACAGTATGTCAGGTACTGTAATTTACTGTACCTGTCCATGAAGCCATAGTCTAGTGTGAGCCCCAGGATTCTCATGTTGTCTGTGTTGAGGACTCCATGGCAGAAGCCCACACACTTCCACTGGGCCACCAGTACGCAGCATCACCTACTACCAAAACATGGACGCACACAGAGATGGGTCAGACTGGACGAGAAGAGTTGATTTGGGTCTACTGATTTCAGTCATATCATGCGTAGGCGCTGGGTTAGGCAAAAATATTTGGGGATCGTATGCTGTGATTTTGATCATCTTCATGAGGGATGTGAATGTGCATAACAATGCATAGTTAATCGCTAAACAATAGCACCTTACATGTTATTACTTTGTTAATACCATTTAGCATTAAAGAAGATAATGATTGAATAGCAGTGTGTGTGCGCTAAGGAAGTCACACTCTCACTGTATTAAGACTTCCTGTCACAGCAGGGATGAACAGGATAAGAGGATAGATAGCAGTGTCCTTGGCTCCACAACAAAAGGGTAAAGGATAGAGAGAGCTCCAATGTAGGCCTAGAGACTGCTTTGATACAAAGTAGTTTCACTGTCAAAAATCATATCAGAGCATTATTGTACTCCGTATGAATGATTGATGCTTCACTGAATCTAGTGTCCATGATTACCTCTCTGAAGAATGACACATTCCTCTCCACTCTGTCTGTATGGTTCTGCTGGATCTCTGGGTAGAAGCTCTATATGACATAATCCATCATCTGACCTCTGATCTCATCGTGGCCGTAGCTGGGGCCCTGCCAGCTTGTGTTCTCATCAGCCACCTTAAAGATCTCAAAGGACCCGAACCTGCACACGCACGCAATGATCAGACACATTTCCATATTGTTCATGCAATTTTGTCAAAACTGGGAATCTCTCTACCAACACTTTGTTTTTAAACCTAATGCAGTGGCCAAGGGATAGGATGTATTGGTAACCTGATAAAGGTGGGTGCGATGCGGAGGGCAACAGAGCACCTCTCTTTAGTGGGGTACCTTCTGTAGTACACGTCTCGTACCACATTGCTGTCACCAGTGGCCCTGCCCTGGTAGTGGGCACCCCCAGAGCGAACACCGCCTCACTGCACAGAAACTCTCTGATGCTGGAGCCCTGCGCCTTATGGCCGTCAGCTTGTCTGGGAATGAGAGAATTAATTAAACAAATGTGTATTCATAATTCCATAGACTGTGCTTCCAGAATGTGCACTGCATATGAAAAAACAAACAATATATAGGCCAAAAGACACAATGCTAGCCAAAAACTGAGAAAACAGATTTCATTAGGTAAATAGTAAACAACAAAAAATCATCTGTCTAGTCATGCAATACTGTGTAAACTTCCCGACCAGGAGTAGGGAGTCAGACCAACTCCCTTGACCTGAATTTCCCACCGGACACTGGGGTTCTCCTGGAGCAGCACTGGCCTCTAGTCAGCTGGAGCTTTAACTTCACCCAGATAGCAGGCTGCCCCGTCCCTCAGCTGTCCGGCGAACGAGCCGAACTGGTGACCACAGTAGCAGTGCGCGGCAGGCTCGGACCCTGGCATTACTTTGGAGCCACTCAGTTACTCTAGACCAAGCTGGCCGTTCAGAACCTTCGCCGCGTTCATTAGAGACTGCCACGAACCGATGCTTGACCACTGGCTTCGGCTTTACTCGGGAGAAACAGGCTCCTTCCAGCCTTCGCAGACCAGGCTCTTCTGATGTATCCAACAGAAGTTTATTGAGTGCGACATTGTCAAACTCGAGGCGCTCGAGCGATGAACGACTGGCCGCCAGACCCATGCCGTCCATCCTGACAGTGGATAAGTATAACAACGAAGACAATACCAGAGCGAAGAAAACTACACTGTGTCAGACGAAGTTGTCGCAACACTGCACTACGGATATTTGTCTAAAATATTGTGCTACTCTAGTATTGGTCCTACGGGAAACTAAGACGGAACTACATTGGTCATGGCACCCAAGGATGGCAGAAATATAATACAAAAATAGATGGAATACTTTTTATTTATACACATTTTTATTTAAAAGTTGTATAGTTCAATACAGAATGTAGGCTTCAATATTTGGCTTGTTTACAATGATAGTGAGGATAGAAATACAGATTGTCAGTCATACACACCGTTCTCTTGTCAACATACAAACACAAAACAAACTACACCAATACTGACAGAATGGTGCAGGTGATATAGGACAGCTGCATGCCCCTATTCCACCATACACATCAGAAACTACAGTAGGTTGGGAAACATATAGATATCAAGTTATTGTTGTAAATGACCCAACTATTTTCTGACAGTGGTTTCCTTATTGGCTCAGAGTAAACTCAAACTGTAGTCCTCAATACACCCGCTGAGATGATCGATTGAGCTACAGCGGTAGGCAAATTTTCCAATATATTTTCATTACAAATTCTAAATACATTTTATGGGGCAATGACTTGAGATATGTAAATGCAACATGGCATTATCTCCCAAAAGTACATTATCAGATAAACATTTCATTTTGAGTGAAACAGAATCTACAACTATTTGTCTGAGGGTGTCACCCAACCTGGTCCTATCCAGCAGACCCAGACATGCAGTATGAACAGACAGACAGGGAGACACAAAACAATAAGAGGACAGTGAGAAATGAACAAGCCACAGCTGCAGCAGAGGCAGGCAATCTACAGGTCCAAGGCAGAATAAGGCGATAGCAGAATAAGGCGTTAACCCCAACCAACCATTCCCAGCTCCCATCAAAAATAATCCCCAACATTCCCCATTCATTCCTAGGGATTAGGGAACAATCTGGCAATCGGCTGTACTAAAATCATGCATGTCGTAGAAGCATATAGTCTGAAATGTCAGATGTTCCCGTAGAAAGAGAGAGTTCATTGATGGCTTGTCGTACAAAATGCATATTTTCTGATCATGTCCAGTATCTACCACAATCACACAGAAAGTGGCAGTTTGTTTTACAACATATATGTTGAAGGTGCCTCATTGCAAGTACAGTCAAATATACAAAATGCCCCCATTTAAAATACATTGCTTGCTTTGATGCAATTTTACTCCACCCTCCTCTGCATACTTATCGTAGTTTTTTATCCCACATTAGCCCTCTGTTAAACGAAGTGTTATAAGTGTGGTAGTCATGGTATTTTACCCTTCCAACTCCAACCAATACAAAACAGACAACTGATCTTCCAGCATGTAGCATTCTTTGAAAAAACAAATATGCAATTCAAAATACCAGTACATATTTGAGATGGGCATTGGCTTACAGTACAGGTATTTATAACACACGTCGAAGCATTGGGTTGTACCGTCTATCAATCAGTATGGTTGGTTGTGTGTAACAACAACCAGCACAGATCAGTTTGCCTTGAGGAACAGTATATTGTGTGACCAGGAGAAGTAGTCACTATAACACCAGACATAGCCTAGTCCCTGGGCTGACTTTCCTCATGAGCGATGGAGGAACTTAGGTGTTTGGGATAGCGCAACTACAATTTGTTACTAAAACCTTCTGTTTCTTGGCTTGGGAGAGAACTTTCCCCAAAACCCCCACTGTGGTGGTAAACTACAGTGTAGTCAGTTACATACATTATTTGGTCATATTTGTACTTTTTGACTTTAAAAATTGAGTTAATTTGTTAAATTCCTTACTAGCCATGAGTGGGAATCTGTACCCAAAAATATAATAAAGTGCTAGATTTAAACATGGTCATTGTTAAAGCCTAGATGGTCCCATGGAGGTCCTGGATCCAGGATTAAAGAGACTGTACGAGAATGAAAAGTCATTAGTGGGGCGGTAGCTCTATTCTTCAACTATTGGTGTGCATTACAGCGCATTCGGAAAGAGTTCAGACCCTTTGACCTTTTCCACATTTTGTTACGTTACAGTCTTATTCTAAAATGGATTCAATTTAAAAAATGTCCTCAATCTACACACAATACCCCATAATGACAAAGCAAAAACAAGTTTAGACATGTTTGCAAATGTATTAAAATTGTAAAACTAAAGTACATTATTTAGTATTCAGACCCTTTGCTATGAGACTCAAAATTCAGCTCAGGTGCGTCTGTTTTCATGAAGCATCCTTGAGCTGTTTCTACAACTTTATTGGAGTGCACCGGTGTTAAATTCAATTGATTGGACATGATTTGGAAAGACACACACCTGTTGATAAGGTCCCACAGTTAACAATGCAATGCAACAATCGAACATCTCTGGAGAGACCTGAAAATAGCTGAGCAGCAACACTCCCCATCCAACATGACAGAGCTTGAGAGGATCTGCAGCAAATGGGAGAAACTCCCCAAATACAGGTGTCAAGCTTGTAGTGTCATACTCAAGACTCAAGGCTGTAATCGCTGCTTCAACAAAGTACTGAGTAAAGGGTCTGAATAATTAAATAAATGTGATAATGTCAAAACTGTTTTTGCTTTGTCATTATGGGGTATTGTGTGTAGATTGAGGGGGGAAACAATTTAATCCACTTTAGAATAAGGCTGTAACTTAACAAAATGTGTGGGGGGGAATCAAGGGGTCTGAATAATTTCCGAACGTACTGTATGTATGTACAGTTGAAGTCGGAAGTTTACACACTTAGGTTGGAGTTATTAAAACTGTTTTTTCAACAACTCCACAAATTTCTTGTTAACAAACTATAGATTTGGCAAGTCGGTTAAGACATCTACTTTGTGCATGACAAGACATTTTTCCAACAATTGTTTCCAGACATTATTTCACTGTATCACAATTCCAGTGGGTGAGAAGTTTACACTAAGTTGACTGTGCCTTAAAACATCTAGGAAAATTCTAGGAAATGATGCCATGGCTTTAGAAGCTTTGGATAGGCTAATTGACAGCGTTTGAGTCAATTGGAGGTGTGGATGCATTTCAAGTCCTACCTTCAAACTCAGTGCCTCTTTGCTTGACACATGGGAAAATCAAAAGGAATCAGCCAAGACCTCAGAAAAACAAAATGGAAACCTCCACAAGTGTGGTTCATCCTTGGGAGCAATTTCCAAACAACTGAAGGTACCACATTCATCTGTACAAACAATAGTACACAAGTATAAACACCATGGGACCACGCAGCCGTCATACCGCTCAGGAAGGAGACACATTCTGTTTCCTAGAGATGAACATACTTTGGTGCGAAAAGTGCAAATCAATCCCAGAACAACAGCAAAGGACCTTGTGAAGATGCTGGAGGAAACAGGTACAAAAGTATCTATATCCACAGTAAAACGAGTCCTATATCAACATATCCTGAAAGGCCGCTCAGCAAGGAGAAACCACTGCTCCAAAACCTCCATAAAAAAGCCAGACTACGGTTTGCAACTGCACGTGGGGACAAAGATTGTACTTTTTGGAGAAATGTCTCTGGTCTGATGAAACAAAAATAGAACTGTTTGGCCATAATGACCATTGTTATGTTTGGAGGAAAAAGGGGGAGGCTTGCAAGCCAAAGAACACCATCCCAACCGTGAAGCACGGGGGTGACAGTATCATGTTGTGGGGGTGCTTTGCTGCAGGAGGGACTGGTGCACTTCACAAAATAGATGGCATCATGAGGATGGAAAATTATGTGGGTATATTGAAGCAACATCTCAAGACATCAGTCCGGAAGTTAAAGCTTGGTCGTAAATGGGTCTTCCAAATGGACAATGACCCCAAGCATACTTCCAAAGTTGTGGCAAAATGATTTAAGGACAACAAAGTCAAGGTATTGGAGTGGCCATCACAAAGCCTTGACCTTAATTCTACAGAAAATGTGTGGTCAAAACTGAAAATGCATGTGTGAGCAAGGAGGCCTACAAACCTGACTCAGTTGCACCTGCTGGCAGGAGGAATGGGCCAAAATCAACCCAATTTATTTTGGGAAGCTTGTGGAAGTCTACCTGACACATTTGACCCAAGTTAAACAATTTAAAGGCAATGCTACCAAATACTAATGGAGTGTATGTAAACTTCTGACCCACTGGAAATGCGATGAAAGAAATAAAAGCAGAAATAAATCACTCAACTATTATTCTGACATTTCACATTCTTAAAATAAAGTGGTGATGCTAACTGACCTAAGATAGGGCATTTTTACTAGGATTAAATGTCAGGAATTGTGAAAAACTGAGTTTAAATGTATTTGGCTAACGTGTATGTCAACATCCGACTTCAACTGTATATATATATACATATATATACATACACACACACACTTAAGCAATAAGGCCTGAGGATGTGTGGTACATGGCCAATACACCACGGCTAAGGGCTTAAATGCAACGAGGCGGCCATATACCACAAACCCGAGGAGCGTTACTGCTATTATAAAACTGGTTATCAATGTAATTAGAGAAGTAAAAACAGATGTTTTGTAATACCCGTGGTATACGATCTGATATACCACAGCTGTTAGCCAATCAGCATTCAGGGCTCGAACCACCCAGTTTATTTTGATATATAATGACTTGGGCCAATAATATCAACTTCAAAGACCATATGCACCAAAATCTTTTTTTTTTTTTATCTCAAATTTCAATGTGACATTAATTGGAATGTGGGGGATAGCAGATGTAATATAAATGGAAAAACATTTGTAAATCTTACAAAAATCCTTCTTTTGCCATTTTTTTTTTAAAATATACAAAAATAAAATAAGGGTACTGTCATGGTTTCTTAGGCAGTACTGTTGTGTTCCACAGGGACATGGAGGAGAGGAAGGAAGGAAACGAGAGGGAGGGCGGCTCAAGCCCTCGGACCCCTTACGTCCATGTCAGTTCATAGGGTAGGAGGTGAATCTTGACCTCTAACCCCTCCTATCAATAAGGCCATTGGTGGTAGATGCATTGTTTTCGTATTAGAGGGGCTCGTTAATGTCACAGGTATAGGAGGGGTCACGCCGCTGCTGGGGGCAGTGGTCGCAGGTTGTCCAGTAGTGATTGGACAGCAGGTAGGGAAAGAAGAGCCCTCCCCATGCCCCCTCCTGCACGGTAGCAGGCGTATCCCAGTACTCCTATCACCCCAGCCTTCAGCACCGTGCGCAACATCCAGCCAAAACGAGATGGGGGCGCAACACTGACAGTCACACAGAAAAGCAAAAGAAAGAGGGTCAATATTAACTCATAAAAGTTAGAAGATGCAGAAATACAATGATCCTATTGCTCTATAATATAAGTAGTAATAACTTGGTCTAGACTGCTATGAAAGATACACACACCTCATGATCTCCTGAATGTTGAGATCCTTCTCCCAGTTCCTTTCGATGCCAGGGACATGGCCCATCCCCACCACTCCCACCACCACAGCAGGCACTTCTGTTACAAGAAACAAAGCAAATTTATCCAGCTCTAATGGCATCCATGTTCCCAAAAAACATTGGTCTGTAACAGTCCATCTATTATGCATAGATACATTAGGAGTTGAGGATAAACTTAATTGGCATCTTAGGCAGTGTGCAAAACACAGGCACAATAACCCAGCTTGTCCATCTTTCAGAGTAAGGGTCCAATCAAACTGCTGATGGAAAACTATGCCAGAAAGCCTTTTCATTGATTTAATTGCAATCTTGCGGAGACTACAACCAATGATATGGTAGTGTTTTTCCCACGAGCAGTGTGAACAGACTAATGGAGAAACTTGTCTGTGGACTTCCTCAGGTGAAAAGTGAAACAGGCAGATGCTGCGATACTCACTCTGGGCATTGGGGGGCGCCTCCACACAGCGTGCGGCCTGGCGGAGCGTGTGTGTGAGGTAGATGTCTCGCTCGGCTACAATGGTCTGGTGGAGAGCGGGGAACTCGCCGATCATCTCTAGCATCGTCTGCTCCAGCAGGTCCTTCTGTTTGCACTTCTCCACGTCCTCCTTACTGACACACAACAACAACAAACATATTGCAATAACAAAAGCATTGCACCAACTGGGTTTAACCAAGTCCCAAATTAATTCCCAATAGCTTGCCATCATTTGTATTCAGGTAAATAAATTAAGCCCTATATAAATTAAATATATTATTAAATGGGATATTACTAAATACAGTACCACCCTAATAATATTTCTGCTCTAATCTTACTACATACTAACCAAAGGAAATACTGAGAGGAAGTGTATAGCGGAGTAAGCTGTGGACATAACCTAGACACTAGAGAGGAGTAACTGTCAGGTTATTGTACCTGATGGGGTCTGACAGGAAGCACAGGCCCCAGGCCAGTCTGGCTTTCTGCCACAGACTGAGAGCAGCGATGGCCCGTTTGAATGTCACCGGGATAGGCCGGTCCCCCAGGTGGAACTTGCAGAAGGGCACTCGGCCCGCCTGGGTGGAGGGAAGAGAGACGGAGGGTCTTTACATACAACTTTACTAATACTGTACCTAGTGGGTAACAGGTAAGAGGGTGTTAAGTTCAGTATGTTATGCTGTGTGAGAAAAGAACAGTGTGTATTTGAAAGTATTTGTGACCTTGACCTGACACCTTGTGCGAGAACAAACCTGTGACCCTTATCAAGATGAACTATTTTTAGTGAGTGCGTGAATGTCTCACCTGTTTGAAGGCCTCCCTAAACTCCCCTCCAGGAGCCATGCCCAGCTGCTCTGTGATGTGAGCTGACACTTTGAGCAGCAGGATCTGCATCAGGCCAGACATCACTCCATTCTGTGAGGACATAATAAAGAGGGGGAGCTGTTCTTGTCTAATGATGTTCTATATTATGTCATTCTGTATTATGTTTCATGTTGTGTCGACCCCAGGAAGAGTAGCTGCTCCTTTTACAACAGCTAATAGGGGATCCTAATAAAATACCAAAGAGACAAAACTGTGAACTATAATTTAACATCCAATCTATCCTCTCTTCTAGCAGAGCAATTAAAACACAAACAAGCTCAGATCTCAATATCTTGTTCTATGCTAACAATCCAGATAATTAGAACTGAGCATGGAAAGGGGTCCTATATAATAATGGAATTCCCCCCAAGCCATCCTAAAAGTCTAAAAGTGTTCATGGATGAGTTCAAAGGACAAGTAGATGAACAGGTTGTTGAGACACGTAGTTGTTTCCATTTGTCACCCGATGTCACTAGTTTGCGTTGCCTCATGTAAGGAAGCATGCAGTGTTACTTCACACGCGCATGCCTGCACCTACGCACACACACCCACTGTTTGTTTTCTGTTGTATTTGTGCTGTTGCCAGTGTCTTCTGTCTGCGTTGTCCATTTTGTCTCACATTGAGGTGTGTTTAAAAAAAAATCCTAGCCCTCCCTATAGGAGGCATTTCACTTCTTGTCAGGCCATAATTGTAAATAAGAATTTGTTATTGACTTGCCTGGTTAAATACAACATCACTGCCGTTTTGTTATTTAAACAAAACTGATTCTATAGGGCACATACTGTTAACATGTTTAATATTTATTTTATTTAACCAGGTAGGTCAGTTGAGAACAAGTTCTCATTTACAACTGCGACCTCGCCAAATTAAAGCAAAGCACTGCGCACAGAGTTACACATGGTATAAAACAAACATACGCACAGTCACAATAACACAATAGAAACATCTGTGTGCAAATGTAGTAAGATTAGGGAGGTAAGGCTATAAATAGGCCATAGTGGCAAAATAATGACAATTTAGCAATTAAACACTGGAGTGAGAGAGCAGAAGATGAATGTGCAAGTATAGATAATGGGGTGCAAAGAATCAAACAAATAAATAACAATATGGGGATGAGGTAGTTGGGTGGGCTATTTATGGATGGGCTGCGTACAGGTGCAATGATCGGTAAGCTGCTCTGACAGCTGATGGGGGAGATAGAAGTCTCCAGCTTCAGTGATGTTTGCAATTTGTTCCAGTCATTGGCAGCAGAGAACTGGAAGGAAATGCGGCCAAAGGAGGAGTTGGCTTTCGGGAGGACCAGTGAAATATAACTGCTGGAGCACGTGCTACGGGTGGGTGCTGCTATGGTGACCAGTGACCTGAGATAAGGCAGGGATTTACCTAGCAAAGACTTATAGATGACCTGGAGCCAGTGGGTTTGGCAACTAATATGTAGCGAGGGCCAGCCAACGAGAGCATACAGGCCGCAGTGTTGGGTAGTATATGAGGCTTTGGTGACAAAACGGACGGCACTGTGATAGCAAATTGGATGCAGTCTAAGTAGAGTGTTGGAGGCTATTTTGTAAGTGACATCGCCGAAGTCAAGGTTCGGTAGGATAGTCAGTTTTACGAGGGTATGTTTGGCAGCATGAGTGAAGGAGGCTTTGTTGCGAAATAGGAAGCCGATACTATATTTAAACTATATTTATAGAAACCAAGGCTGTTGTGTCTGCCGATAAGAATGTGGTGATTGACAGAGTCGAAAGTGCTGGCCAGGTCGATGAAGACGGCTGCACAGAATAGTATTTTATTGATGGCGTTTATATCGTTTAGGACCTTGAGCGTGGCTGAGGTGCACCCATGACCCGCTCGGAAACCAGATTGCATAGCGGAGAAGGTGCGGTGGGATTCGAAATGGTCGGTGATCTGTTTGTTAACTTGGCTTTTGAAGACTTTAGAAAGGCAGGGTAGGATAGATATACGTCTGTAACAGTTTGGGTCCACTAGCAAGCGTTAGAAAAATGCTTCTTGAAATTCTCGATTATCGCAGCTAGTCGTACCTGTTTGATGGCCTGCTGGACCTTGTCCAGATTAATGTCTTTTGCCTCCTTCAGCAGTGTCTTTTCATCCATCCTCAGCATGGACACCCTGTACTGGCACAGCTCCACCACCACCACGTCTGGCTGCACTGCACGGATCGTCTGAGGAAGGGGAAGAGATGGGGGAGAAGGCAAACAAAGGGGACGCGGGAGGAGAGAGTGGGAGGATAAGGAGAGGAGGAAAGCAGGGAAAGGGGGTAGGAGAAGAGGACAGGAAGGGGAGAAAGGAGAGCAAGGGTGGTAAGAGAGAGAAAGCCAAAGGTAGAAGTACAATACTGACAATAGTATGGATTTTGCCTGAGGGAACAAAACAAACAGGAGTCTGGGAAACCAGGACATGTAAGGGGGATGTCATAGTAATTTGTTCTTAACTGACTTGACTGGTTGAAAAAAGGTTAAATAGATAGTTCTGATTGGCAGATTTCAAAATACTTTTTATTCAATCATCTCTGAAGGACAATC
Source organism: Oncorhynchus gorbuscha (assembly GCF_021184085.1). Taxonomy (NCBI): domain Eukaryota; kingdom Metazoa; phylum Chordata; class Actinopteri; order Salmoniformes; family Salmonidae; genus Oncorhynchus; species Oncorhynchus gorbuscha. Next base: position 43,730,288 of record NC_060174.1, on the reverse strand, counting down.
ATTTAGAAAATGTATGAATCCCATGAACTTGAACAAACTCAACAGAGGCCATTCCAGGAGATACCTATGACAATCATTTAAGGCCGGTTTCCCAGACACAGATTCTGTCTAGATCAATAATGTACTTGAATGGAGATTCCTCATTCGGCATACTTTTTAGTAAGGCCAGACAAAATGATATACTATTTAACAGATTTCCCCCCCAAAAAGCGAGGCGAGCAAATTTTAAAAATATATAATTAGGTGGATAAGGAATAACAGTATTTTACCACATTGTCCTAGGCTATATGGACATGAACAATAGGATAAATATGCAATTTGACTGATTTTCAGATTAGTAATGAACATTATTCACATAGGATGTATAATAGAATGCAATATTCTATCATATTCAAAAATGATTTAAAAAAAAAAGTTGTATGAATGTATCAGTTCATTAATCATCTACTAACTGTATAGCCTAACAAATTCAAGAAAGATTGACAATAAATAATTGTAATCAAATTAAAATGTTGATACATAATAATGAGTTAATTACCTGAATACATCTCTATAGCCTAGGCGTTAACAAAATATTCATACAAATATGATTGGGCCTCTCATAGACTAGTAGGCCTTGTAGAAAGAGGGTCAATCAAGTTAGGTCTATCAAATGAATGTAGCATTGGAAAAAATGTATAAATCCAGCCATAGAGTATAACCTATCATCGTCAAAATATTTTTTGTTTGTTTATAACATGCACAATTAGAAGCATACATTTATATAGATCTAGCGTGACTAAATTCGAGCCCAGTAACTTTGCTCACCGTATATTCCTTTGATTGTCTCATCTGGCTGCCACGAAAAGCCCCACCTGCTGTCCTGCACAAAGTGTGTGCGTGCCACTGGCAATGTACTTTGCTGGACATGCTAGCTGTTGTCAGCAGCGCATCAGCACTTCAAACACATTCTGTTGTGGTGTTATCGGTTGGCCTACTACTACTACTGGTAGTACCGGTAAAAAGAGTTATAAATCGCAAATCACCATACAGCTGATACTTCGATTTCATCAATCATTTTGACTTCAATTTGGTTGTCCAAAACACTATCAACTTGCACTTAGTCTTTGCTGATGAATGCCCTGATCTCTGGCCATTCAATTAGTTAAGTTACATTGTTGTTTCTTCTATTAAATCACTTCTTACTCATCTGAAAATGATGCAATAACCATGAGTTTAACCGACTGTTTGTTTATAAATGGAGGGACGTCTCACATTTAACCTGGACACATAAATAGTAGGAATTTATGCTGGCTTTAGCCTTGGCTGCGTGAGAGAGAAATTAAACATCTGCACGTCGCCTGCAGGTGCGAGTGTGTGTGTGTATTTCACTGTCCAATCAGAGGCTCGAACATGATCTGAGTGCATGATCTGAGGCTGTTTGGTCTCTTGGGCATCAACTTGGGAAAGCCTCAAGGGAGAGCGGACAGTGCATTATAAACAAAGAGACGCATAGATTGGCCAAAAAAATAACATAAGATATATCTTTTTTTTTCTTCCAGTGTTGAGAAAAGTGAGGCGGGGCATCCGTTAAACAGTAATTCAACGTTGTCCGGCCAAACTGGCTAGGATAAGCTGTGTCAAGGAAAACAGCCCTTAATGCTTGCAAGTCAGATTTGTTGTGCTCACCGTGGCCACGTCCTTCTTGCTGCTGTCACTGAAGTGGGCGGTGCCTACCAAGTAGAGCAGGCTGCCATCTGGGGCAGTCAGCCGGGTGACTGTTTCAGGGAGTTCTGGGGAAGACTGGCGCCGCTGGGCACGCACTTGCCATAGCAGCTCCACCTCCTCAGAGTCCGCTATAAAGGAACCAGCCAGGGAGAGGTGGAAGGGGAGAGAAATAGAGCAAGTAAGAGCGAAAGACAAAGGAAAGAACGGAAAGAACCTTTAGTTCCTACATCACTGAATTGGATGGCAGGAAAGACAACATACTTCGATATGCCAAAGGAATGTGATTGTCAGATATGGGTAGAGTGAACAGTGCATGTTGTAGCCTACTGAAATAAAGGTTACAAACAAGTTAGAACAGACTTTCAAACGTAACATCGCTGTGGGAGGACTTCACAGACATTAAGAGAACATGGATAGTACTGTCAAAGCTTGGAAAGTAAAGGACGGTTCCCCTTTTTCTCACACATGGGCATTGTGAACAATATGAGCTTTTGGTGCCAAGCAGACGGAGAGAAAAGTAAATACATTTTACATAAATAAGGGTACTCACAGAGTCCAGGGGGACGACTAGGCAGTGACTCATCTTCAGAAGCATCTTCAGAGGGACCTACCAAGTCATCCTAAAAAAAAAGAAGTAAAAAAGCATATGTAGTCATTAAGTCATTCTAAAAGTGTACATGTCAATGAAAACATTTTGTCAATGTGCTCAAGGGCTTTTAGTAGCCAGATTTATTGTGACACTGATTCTTAGACAAATAACATCAAGGCTTGTACAGGAGTGGACAAAATTCTAAGAATGTTTGTTTTGCTTAATGTATTATGATCAGCATAGAGCTGTGTTCTTCAAATAACACAGCTGTATGGGACATAACAGATGTGTGTGAAGCTGTACTCTGTGTGCCTTTTTAAAATGATCAAAATAACAGCTGTCAAAGCATTATGCAGTGACCCATGTCCAGCAGTCCCCAAACTTACCTCGGAGTTGTTGTCTTGGTCCATGATTCAACCTTTAAGAGCTGGGCAAAAACTAAAGTAATGTCCCACCTTCCTTACTGAAAAGGAAAGCAAAACAGGAGGAAAGAGTATGATCAAATGTATGAATTCATTTAGCCAAATTCATCAAGTAGGTTTGTTGACCAAAATTGCTTTTCTCTGCAATGCTATCAGCTGTGATGCTTACTTTGTGACTAAGCTAAGGCCCCAATTCAAGTTCCTCAATTGCTGACTTTTGCTAACTAGATATATGTGCAGTGTACCAAACCATAAATAAACTACCCATTCTCACTAGTTAGCTACCATCAGCATATGGCGATAAAGTTAGTTTGAAAATAAAACCGTCTAGTTAACGTTACCTGTCACAGGTAGCTAATTCTAGTAGGTAAGACAATTTGTGAGCCAGGTTTTACTGTGACAGGTACGTTATAGTGTATAGACAAATATCATGAGCAAACTGCCTAACGTTAGCTTAGTAGCCCCTTTTTAGAGCCCGGTCATGGCTAAAAGCTCTCCTGCTGCTGCATGTAGCTGCGTACTTCAACACGATTACATCACCTTCACACAAAAGTGTTGACATAGCTAGCTATTTTGCTAGCTAACCACATGCTACAAAGTCAAGTTAGCTAGCTAAAGCCGTCAAACCTGCGGGTTAGAGACAAAACATTAAAACCATTAGCTGATATTCCCCTCGTTTCCACATATTATATAGCTAGCTAGACAAACTAGCTAACATTATTCATTAGGTTAGCAAGTTGGCCAAAGCTAACTACTCGCCGAATAGCAGCTAGCTTACTACTAGCTAACAGCTGACATATCTGTTAACTGGCTAACTGCTGCTAACTACACTTGGCAAACAATGTCATATCAATTTGTAATTAACATATAATAACTACAGCTTACAATGTTATACATTAATAAAAATAAAACTTACAAGTTAGCCAACCTGTGCTCTCACCTGCACTTCGACCAATGATGTGTTCGACTCGTTTGTTAACGTTGTCTTCTGGTACTTGTAGTTCAATTGAGATTTGAGTGCGTTGTGGTAATCAGTGGTGAAAAGCACCCTATTGTCATACTTGAGTAAAAGTAAAGATAACGTAATAGAAAATAAAAGTAAAAATATTGCTTGAGTAAAAGACTAAAAGTATTTGGTTTTAAATATACTTAAGTATCAAAAGAAAAAGTATAAATTATTTAAAATGGCTTATAATTAGCACAAGACGTATTTTTTACATATAGCCTGGTGCACACCACAACTCAGACCTCATTTACAAACAAAGCATTTGTGTTAGTGAGTCCTCCAGATCTGAGGCAGTAGGGATAACACGCAGACTGTACAGTCATGGCCAAAAGTTTTGAGAAGGACACAAATATTCATTTTCACAAAGTCTGCTGCCTCAGTTTGAATGATGGCAATTTGCATATACTCCAGAATGTTATGAAGAGTGATCAGATGAATTGCAATTAATTGCTCACTGACAATTTTGCCTAAGAACACAGCCATGAATAAAGAATGGTACCAACACATCCTCTGAGAGCAACTTCTCCCAACCATCCAGGAACAGTTTGGTGACGAATAATGCCTTTTCCAGTATACACCTTGCCATAAGGCAAAAGTGATAACTAAGTGGCTCGGGGAACAAAATATTAATATTTTGGGTCCATGGCCAGGAAACTCCCCAGACCTTAATCCCATTGAGAACTTGTGGTCAATCCTCAAGAGGCGGGTGGACAAACAAAAACGCACAAATTCTGACAAACTCCAAGCATTGTGATTATGCAAGAATGGGATGCCATCAGCCAGGATGTGGCCCAGAAGTTAATTGACAGCATGCCAGGGCGGATTGCAGAGGTCTTGAATAAGAAGGGTCAACACTGCAAATATGGACTCTTTGCATCAACTTCATGTAATTGTCAATAAAAGCCTTTGACACTTATGAAATGCATGTAATTATACTTCAGTGTTCCATAGTAACATCTGACAAAAATATCTAAAGACATCAAAATTTGTGAAAATTCATATTTGTGTCATTCTCAACACTTTTGGCCACGACTGTACTTCCTGTTCACTCATGACTGCATGGCCAGGCACGACTCCAACACCATCAATAAGTTTGCCGATGACACAACAGTGGTAGGCCTGATCACCGACGACAAAACAGCCTATAGGGAGGTCAGAGACCTGGCCCGTGAGGTGCCAAGACAACAACCTCTCCCTCAACGTGATCAAGACAAAGGAGACGGCTGTGGACCTCAGGAAAAGGAGGACCGATCGCGCCCCCATTCTCATTGACGGGACTGTAGTTGAGTAGTTTGAGATCTTCAAGTTCCTTGGGAGTCCACATAACCAACAAACTATCGTGGTCCAACACACAAGACAGTCATGAAGAGGGTACGACAAAGCCTAGTCCCCCTCAGGAGACCGAAAATATTTGGCATGGGTCCTCAGATCCTCAAAAAGTTATACAGCTGCACCATCGAGAGCATCACTGCCTGGTATGGCAACTGCTCAGCCTCCGACCACAAGGCATTACAGAGTGTAGTGCGTACGGCCCAGTACATCACTGGGGCCAAGCTTCCTGCCATCCAAGACCTCTATACCAGGCAGTTTCAGAGGAAGGCCCAAAGAATTGTCAAAGACTCCAGCCACCCTAGTCAAATCAAATCAAATTTTATTTGTCACATACACATGGTTAGCAGATGTTAATGCGAGTGTAGCGAAATGCTTGTGCTTCTAGTTCCGACAATGCAGTGATAACCAACAAGTAATCTAACTAACAATTCCAAAACTACTGTCTTATACACAGTGTAAGGGGATAAGGAATATGTACATAAGGATATATGAATGAGTGATGGTACAGAGCAGCATACAGTAGATGGTATCGAGTACAGTATATACATATGAGATGAGTGTGTAGACAAAGTAAACAAAGTGGCATAGTTAAAGTGGCTAGTGATACATGTATTACATAAGGATGCAGTCGATGATGTAGAGTACAGTATATACATATGCATATGAGATTAATAATGTAGGGTAAGTAACATTATATAAGGTAGCATTGTTTAAAGTGGCTAGTGATATATTTACATCATTTCCCATCAATTCCCATTATTAAAATGGCTGGAGTTGGGTCAGTGTCAATGACAGTGTGTTGGCAGCAGCCACTCAATGTTAGTGGTGGCTGTTTAACAGTCTGATGGCCTTGAGATAGAAGCTGTTTTTCAGTCTCTCGGTCCCAGCTTTGATGCACCTGTACTGACCTCGCCTTCTGGATGATAGCGGGGTGAACAGGCAGTGGTTCGGGTGGTTGATGTCCTTGATGATCTTTATGGCCTTCCTGTAACAACGGGTGGTGTAGGTGTCCTGGAGGGCAGGTAGTTTGCCCCCGGTGATGCGTTGTGCAGTCCTCACTACCCTCTGGAGAGCCTTACGGTTGAGGGCGGTGCAGTTGCCGTACCAGGCGGTGATACAGCCCGCCAGGATGCTCTCGATTGTGCATCTGTAGAAGTTTGTGAGTGCTTTTGGTGACAAGCCGAATTTCTTCAGCCTCCTGAGGTTGAATAGGCGCTGCTGCGCCTTCTTCACGACGCTGTCAGTGTGAGTGGACCAATTGCATTGCCCCCCCGGCATCTTTTACGCTGCTGCTACTCTTTGTTCTGTTTATTATTTATGCATAGTCACTTTAATACCTCTACCTACATGTACATATTACCTCGACAAACTGCTGCCCCCACACATTGACTCTGTACCAGTACCCTCTGTATATAGCCTTGTTATTTTCACGAACGTCGTCAGGGTGGAACGACCGGACCAAGGTGCAGCATGGTGAACGTACATTTCTTTTTATTTATAAATGTCACCAACAAACCAACGAATACTGCCACAACCGTGACGCTTACTTCGGCTATACAGGCCACTAACAAAGTCAACTACCCACAACAAAGGTGGCAGAAGACGCCGCAGCCCGCAGCCCTTCTGGTGTTCAACCTTCCCAAGTTCTCTCACGTCACCCCGCTCCTCCGCTCTCTCTACTGGCTTCCAGTTGAAGATCGCATCCGCTACAAGACCATGGTGCTTGCCTACGGAGCTGTGAGGGGAACGGCACCTCAGTACCTCCAGGCTCTGATCAGGCCCTACACCCAAACAAGGGCACTGCATTCATCCACCTCTGGCCTGCTCGCCTCCCTACCACTGAGGAAGTACAGATCCCGCTCAGCCCAGTCAAAACTGTTCGCTGCTCTGGCCCCCCAATGGTGGAACAAACTCCCTCACGACGCCAGGACAGCGGAGTCAATCACCACCTTCCGGAGACACCTGAAACCCCACCTCTTTAAGGAATACCTAGGATAGGATAAGTAATCCTTCTCACCCCCCTTTAAGATTTAGATGCACTATTGTAAAGTGACTGTTACACTGGATGTCATAAGGTGAATGCACCAATTTGTAAGTCGCTCTGGATAAGAGAGTCTGCTAAATGACTTAAATGTAAATGTAGAAGAGGCTGACTAAGTATGATTCCCAATCAGAGACAACGATAGACAGCTGTCCCTGATTGAGAACCATACCCGGCCAAAACATAGACAATATAGAAATAAAGAAACTAGAATCCCCACCCTAGTCAAACCCTGGCCTAACCAAAATAGAGAATAAAAGCCTCTCTATGGCCAGGGCATGACAGTTATTTTACTGCTGCTCTTTAATGACTTGTTACTTTCTTTTTTTTGTGTTTACTTATCTATTTTTTACTTAACACTTATTTTTCTTAAAACTGCATTGTTGGTTAAGGGCTTGTAAAGTCTACACCTGTTGTATTCGGTGCATGTGACAAATACAATTTGATTTGACCAGGGATGTTCTCTTGATAAGTAAGTGAATTGGACCATTTTCCTGTCCTGCTAAGCATTGAACATGCAACAAGTACTTTTGGGTGTCAGGGAAAATGTATGGAGTAAAAAGTACATTATTTTCTTTAGGAATGTAGTGGAGTAAAAGTAAAAGTTGTCAAAAATATAAATAGTAAAGTAAAGTACAGATACCTTAAAAAACTGCTTAAGTAGCACTTTAAAGTATTTTTACTTAAGTACTTTACACTACTGGTGGTAATATATATTTGAAGTTCTTATTATTTTGTTGTGCAAACCAATGGCCATATAATTATATTTATATGCATATGCTATTAATTGCAAAAACATTTATACTGTAACGGCGTTCATCTGTTGAAGAAAGAGAGTCGGACCGAAATGCAGCGTGTTGGTTACTCATGACTTTAATGAAAGAAAATGCGGTACATGAAATAACTGATACTAAATACAAAAACAACAGAACGGAATGAGAAACTAATTACAGCCTATCTGGTGACTACAACACAGAGACAGGAACAATCACCCACGAAATACAAATCGAAACTCAGGCTGCCTAAATACGGTTCCCAATAAGAGACAACGAGAATCACCTGACTGATTGAGAATCGCCTCAGGCAGCCAAGCCTATACAACACCCCTAATCAGCCGCGATCCCAAATACTACAAACCCCAATACGAAAAACAACATATAAACCCATGTCACACCCTGGCCTACCCAAACATATAACAAAAACACAAAATACAATGACCAAGGCGTGACAGAACCCCCCCTCTAAGGTGCGGACTCCCGGACGCACCTCAAAAGCATAGGGAGGGTCCGGGTGGGCGTCTGTCCATGGTGGCGGTTCCGGCTCGGGACGTGGACCCCACTCCATTAATGTCCTTGTTCCTCCCCTTCGCGTCCTGGGATAATCCACCCTCTCCGCCGACCATGGCCTAATAGTCCTCACCCAGATCCCCACATAACTGAGGAGCAGCTCGGGACAGAGGGGCAGCTCGGGACAGAGGGGCATCTCGGGACAGAGGGGCATCTCGGGACAGAGGGGCATCTCGGGACAGAGGGGCAGCCCGGGACAGAAGCAGCCCGGGACTGAGGGGCAGCCCCGGGACTGAGGGGAAGCCCAGTACTGAGAGGAAGCCCAGTACTGAGAGGAAGCCCAGTACTGAGAGGAAGCCCAGTACTGAGAGGAAGCCCAGTACTGAGATGAAGCTCAGGCAGGTAGTAGGCTCCGGTGATTCCTGGCTGGCTGGCGGAACTGGAAGATTCAGGTTGACAAGCAGATCTGGAAGATTCTGGTTGTCTGGCAGATCTGGAAGAGACTGGTTGTCTGGCAGATCTGGAAGAGACTGGTTGTCTGGCAGATCTGGAAGAGACTGGTTGTCTGGCAGATCTAGAAGATCATGGCTGACTGGCGCTTCTGGCAGATCCTGGCAGACTGGTGGATCCTGGCTGACTGGTGGATCTAACTGATCCTGACAGACTGGTGGCGCTGGGCAGACTGGCGGCGCTGGGCAGACTGGCGGCGCTGGGCAGACTGGGAGCACTGGCGGCGCTGGGCAGACTGGGAGCACTGGCGGAGCTGGGCAGACGGGAGACTCCGGCAGCGCAGGAGAGGAGAAAGGCTCTGGCTGCGCTAAACAGGCGGGAGACTCCGACAGCGCAGGAGAGGAGAAAAGCGCTGGCTGCGCTGAACAGCCGAGGCGCACTGAAGGCCTGTTGCGTGGTGCTGGAACTGGTGGTACTGGATTGAGGACACGCACAGGAAGCCTGGTGCGGGGAGCTGCTACCGGAGGACTGGTGTGTGGAGGTGGCTCTGGATAGACCGGACCGTGCAGGCGCACTGGAGCTCTTGAGCACCGAGCCTGCCCAAGCTTACCTGGCCCGATGCCCACTCTAGCCCGGCCAATAGGAAGGGCTGGTATGTGCCGCACCGGGCTATGCTCCTGCACTGAAAACAGTGTGTGCTCCATAGCATAACACGGTGCCTGCCCGGTCTCTCTAGCCCAACGGTGAGCACAGGGAGTTTGCGCAGGTCTCCTACCTGGCATAACCATACTCCCTTCTAGCCCCCCCCAATAATTTTTTTGGGCTGCTTTTCGGGTTTCCTTGCCAACCGTGTTCCCTCGTATCGTCGGCTCCTAACTCCGGCTGCCTCTGCTTTCCTTAGTGCCTCCACCTGTTCCCATGGGAGGCGATCTCTTCCGGCCAATATCTCCTCCCAAGTGTAACAACCTTTACCATCCAACACGTCTTCCCATGTCCATTCTCAGAATAATTCATCCTCCTTTTGCTGCTCCAGCTGTCGCTGCCTGTTTATACCAGCGCCTCTCCGTTTTAGATGGCGTGTCTTTTTCTTTGACTCCATTCACCTATAGTCCTCTTCGCATTGCTGCAGCGAATCCCAGGCGGGCTCCTGCACTCTCTCTGGGTCGGCCGCCCACCTGTCGATTTCTTCCCACGTTGTATACTCCATGCCTCTGCTATCCATAACGTCCTCCTTTCGCTGCTGAAGCTGTCGCTGCCAGTTTACACACTGCTCGGTCCGATTGTGGTGGGTGATTCTGTAACGGCGTTCGTCTGTTGAAGAAAGAGAGTCAGACCGAAATGCAGCGTGTTGGTTACTCATGACTTTAATGAAAGAAAACGAGGTACATGAAATAACTGATACTAAATACAAAAACAACAAAACGGAACGAGAAACTAATTACAGCCTATCTGGTGACTACAACACAGAGACAGGAACAATCACCCACGAAATACAAAGCGAAACTCAGGCTGCCTAAATACGGTTCCCAATCAGAGACAACGAGAATCACCTGACTGATTGAGAATTGCCTCAGGCAGCCAAGCCTATACAACACCCCTAATCAGCCGCGATCCCAAATACTACAAACCCCAATACGAAAAACAACATATAAACCCATGTCACACCCTGGCCTACCCAAACATATAACAAAAACACAAAATACAATGACCAAGGCGTGACATATACAAGGAACTCTTGTTCAACTTTTATCTTAACAAAATTAATTTATTACACAGTCGACATCATACAGTCACAGACAATTTTTGACTCCGTCACCAGAAACACCACCCAACATTACCTCAAGAAGTAGTTTTGTATCTTTCACCTGTTTTACTTGGACTAGGATTTTGGGTGGATAAACTGTTCATAGATCTGTGCCCAAGGAGATCTACCCAGACAGAGCCTCCAGGAACAAAACTATTTCTTTACCCAATCTGAAGTCCCCAACCCATAAAAACGGTGAGAAGCACTGCTCTATCGACATGCTCACACTCATAAACTTGTGCTACATATTTAAAGTGCTTTTGAATGCATTAGTGTGCTAAGTACATCAAGGGGATAGTGTGCTAACCACTGGTCATAAATAATATCTTATTAGGTAGCATACCCAGGCAGGTAGTTTCCCAAACCATGTATTTAGTGCATGTTAGACTGTGAACATAACAACACATGTATCTCATTTGAAAGTGAACTTCGCATTGTCACAAACCGTGTAAGTAAAACATTTGTATTATAAGTGTTCTAAGCCTTCCTCTTGTCAGATACCAGTGAGATATTCTAAGGTTTCTAATATATTTTACATGCACATCATATGGCCCTTTTATACAGAGACATGTTTTATTGCCCAAGATGACAGATTCACAGCATTAAGGAATCCTCAGTGTGTTCATTCAGAATACATGCTTGATGTAGATTGTTCTGACATCACTGTTCAGTTTAGGTTACCAATTGCTCAGATATACGATTGATGGTGGTTGCTACACCCCCCCCCCCTGTTAACTGCATCATACCTAAGGAAAGGTGCTATTATATGCTAATAACAATTCTACTAACTACAGTACTCTACTTCTCATCCGTTAACTTCAGGGGGCATTGTTTTTGGTGAGTAATGAGCAACCACAATAACCAAGTCTTACTGACGCGGCATTGGACATGGGGTGCTGTTGTTGCTCTCAATGTGATGGCGCGTGGCAACGTAGGCCTATGGTGAAAAGGTAGGACAGTCAAAAGCAAAGCATTCAGATGCTGTGCATTTTATTGTGTACAATGCTTTCTATATCTACATATAACTTCCCTTATTCTTCATAACTTCCACAAGAAGAGCTGGATATGACTGTAATGTCCAGCACTCTCCTTGAATGAGTCCAGGTTTCAGTTTAAATGCAGTGCTGGCGTAAAGACCACTGCACATTGAAAGGTCATGAAAACAGTTACTTCTACTGACGTTGAGAGGTGGCAGGTTTGGAATACCTTTCGTAGATCCATAGCATGGAGATTTTAACTTGAATGTTGGCAATAATGCATATGCTTGCCTATAATAAATTAAAGTGAAGGTGTTTCTGAATTTGACATTTTTGTTAACACACGAAAATCCATCCTATGACTTCCCTTGTGGATGGATCAGCGAACCTTACCTAATAAGTGCACTAGTGGTGTGAGAGGAACCCATTAAAAGGTGCAATCTGTAACTTTCATTCCCAGTCAAAAGTACTTTAAAAGGTGCAATCTGTAACTTTCATTCCCAGTCAAAAGTACTGCCCATGCACTTGTTTATATGGGAACTTAAACGAATGCAACCATTTTTTTTTGCTTCAGGGCTAAATGTGCAAATGGTAAAACGTAAGTTGCATATTGCACCTTTAAGGAGCCCAGTCTTCTATAAGGTAGGTGCGTTCTCACTTTGCCTCCTGATTCTCTGTCTTCTGTATGGTCAAATGACACTGATTAACTCATGGAATATTTATGTGTGAGCACACAACAACTGAGATAGGGCTACATACAGTCTATAGATTATTTATAGTATGTAAACATTTTTATACTTGTGAGCGTAAACATTATTGCCACAAACAACATGATGTGATATTTTGCATATATTGCAGTGCAGATTTTGTAAAAGTATATTGCATTGGCTTTCAGTACACTTCGATAGAGGGACCATAAGCAATAGTATGAATGTTTTATAAACATGTTTTCATAATGTGGCTGTTGGTGAAGCAGTCTTTATGGAATTCTATACTGAACAAAATAAGCGCAACATGTTAAGTGTTGGTCTCATGTTTCATGAACTGAAATAAAAGATTACAGAATTTTTCCATACGCACAAAAAGCTTTTTTCACTCGAATTTTGTGCACAAATATGTTTACATCCCTGTTAGTGAACATGCCTTCTTTGCCAAGATAATCCATCCATCTGACAGGTGTGGCATATCAAGAAGCTGATTAAACAGAATGATCATTACACAGGTGCACTTTGTGCTGGGGACAATAATAGGCCACTCTAAAATATGCAGTTTTGTCACACAACACAATGCCACAGATGTTTCAAGTTTTGAGGGAGGGTGCAATTGGCATGCTGACTGCAGGAATGTCCACCAGAGCTGTTGCCAGAGAATTTAATGTTAATTTCTCTACCATAAGCCGCCTCCAACGCTGTTTTTTTTTTTTGGCAGTACATCAAACCGGCCTCACAACTGCTGACTACGTGTAACCACGCCAACCAGGGACCTCCACATCTGGCATATCCAGACAGCTGATGAAACTGAGGAGTGTTTCTGTCTTTAAAAAAAAGCTTTTGTGGGGAAAAACTCTTTCTGATTGGCTGGGCTTGGGCCTGGCTCCCCAGTGGGTGGGCCTGGCTCCCAAGTAGGTGGGCTTATGGCTTCCCAGGCCCACGCATGGCTGCGCCCCTTCCCAATCATGTGAAATCCATAGATTAGGGCCTAATTTATTTAAATATACTGATTTCCTTATGAACTGTAACTCAGTAAAAAAAAAAAATGTTACATGTTGCATTCATATTTTTGTTCAGTATATACAGTACATCCTGAAACTATTCAGACCCCTTGACTTTTTCCACATTTTGTTACATTAGTCTTATTCTAAACTGGATGAAACATTTTTTTATAGTCAATCTACACACAATACCCCATAATGAAAAAGCAAAAACAGTTATTTTTTATAGATATTTTAGCAAATTTATGAAACATAAAAACAGAAATACATTATTTACATAAGTATTCAGACCCTTTGCTATGAGACTCAAAATTGAGCTCAGGTGCATCCTGTTTCCATTGATCATCCTTGAGATGTTTCTACAACTCGATTGGAGTCCACCTGTGGTAAATTCAATTGATTGGACATGATTTGGAAAGGCACACACCTGTTTATTTAAGGTCCCACAGTTGACAGCGCATGTCATAGCAAAAACCAAGCCATTAGGGCATAGAAATTGTCCTCAGAGCTCAGAAACAGGATCGGGTCGAGGCACAAATCTGGGGAAGGGTACCAAAACATGTATGCAGCATTGAAAGTCCCCAAGAACACAGTGATCTCCATCATTCTTAAATGGAAGAATTTTGGAACCACCAAGACTCTTCCTAGACCTAGTCGCCCGGCCAAACTGAGCAATCGGGGGAGAAGGGAATTGGTCAGGCAGGTGACCAAGAACCCGGTGGTCACTCTGACAGAGCACCAGAGTTTCTCTGTGGAGATGGGAAAACCTTCCAGAAGGACAACAATCTCTGCAGCCAGACGGAAGCCACTCCTCAGTGAAAGGCACATGACAGCCTGCTTGGAATTTGCCAAAAGGCACCTAAAGGACTCAGACCAGGAGAAACAGGATTCTCTGGTTTGATGAAACCAAGATTGAACTCTTATGCCTGAATGCCAAGCGTCACATCTGGAGGAAACCTGGCACCATCCCTACGGTGAAGCAAGGTGGTGGTGGCAGCATCATGCATGGAAGCAAACCGGTTAAGGGCCCAGAAAAGTGACACTTTCTTGTTGGCACTGAAACCTTATTATTTTATTTTATCCCTGGTAGGGGAAATGCAGGTTTTAACTAATTAAACAACAAATAATATGATCTACATGATCAGTCTCTGTGTGTAAAATAAAAAGTGGTTAATGTGAACCTAACTCACAGATTTTCAAAAAAAGGAACAGAAAGCAGCCTCCCGAGTGGTGAAGTGGTCTAGAGATCCTGGTTCGGGTCCAGACTCTGTCGCAGCTGGCCGTGACCGAATAATCCCCCCTCACCTACACACAAGTGTTACTGTCAAGTTCAACACAACAAAAGCAATATCTTGGGCAACACTGTACATTACTACATTTTACACTTTCTGCCTGTGGACATCTGTTCTACAATGTGTCCGCAGAGCATGACACTCTTTGTTGGCAGAAGTGAGCTCTTTCAGGCAGAGTACACCTGGCATACCCCTTTTTATCCAATGTATTGAAAAAATGAGAAAGAAGGAAAGTGTGTGGTGTTCCTTTCACCTCTATAGTGGCATCCAACTTAAGCCAGGCCTAGCTCCAGCTTCACTTGATCCCTGAATGCACTTGTATAAAACAAGCAATGACTCATTTTCACCTAATTCTCTCATTCTGAAAATTAACCACATACTGTATAGATAAAACATTAGTTCACAGATAGTAGTTAGTTCGTTAGCTAGTTAACTACTCACACAGATTACCAGGGTCCAGTGGGAAACTAACATGTTATAACTTGAGGAATGGCAAGAAGTTGTATAACGTTACCAGGTAATACTAGAGCGAATTGGTTAGGTCACTAAAGTCAGCTCATCTGATGTTGTAACATTAGATACCGTTAGTTAACATTAATTTTCACACCATAAACTCAATGAATTGATCAGTTAAGTTGGCTAATGTTGCTCACCATTTCTCTGGCTAGCAAACAGAGAATTCGATCCAGCTAATAAGATACTTAACAATGCTAATAATACTTGTTCTACCACACTTTCTCCCTCACCTCAAACTTTCGAAATGCCAGTTGTTTTTCGGTTACAGCTCGTGAAGTACGCTTCATCACCTTCTCACCTACCTCTTCGTTATCGGTCAGGGGACGCGATGCTGTAAATGAGCTGCCGTTCCGCTCTCTGTTGTCTTTCCAGAGCGCACGCTGATGCTGTAACTAGCAAATTGGTTCTCTCTTCAGTCGCGTGCTGCAGTATGTTGTTATGTGAACGATTGCCTGAGCCTTGGATACAGCCAGTGTTGCTCCAAACGTGCATCACCCCCCGCCAAAACGTTTCTCATTGGATCTACACAAATCACGAAGGCAAACTATTTTGTATTCAAAACTGCGAATTTAACCGAAATGTGACTGTTTGGCATCCTTGATCATGCTGTGGGGATGTTTTTCAGCGGTAGGGACTGGGAGACTAGTCAGGATCGAGGGAAAGATGAACAGAGCAAACAAAGTACAGCGTGATCCTTGATGAAAACCTGCTCCAGAGTGCTCAGGACCTCAGACTGGGGCGAAGGATCACCTTCCAACAGGACAACGACCCTAAGCACACAGCCAAGACAACGCAGGAGTGGCTTTGGGATAACTCTCTGAATGTCCTTGAGTGGCCCAGCCAGAGCCCAGACTTGAACCAGATCAAACATCTCTGGAGAGACCTGAAAATAGCTGTGCAGCGACACTCCCCATACGATCTGAAAGAGCTTGAGAGGATCTGCAGAGAAGAATGGGAGAAACTACCCAAATACAGGTGTGCCAAGCTTGCAGTGTCATCCCGAGAAGACTCGAGGCTGTAACCTCTGCTTCAAGAAAGTACTGAGTAAAGGGTCTGAATAATTACACTAGCGTTCAAGAGTTTGGGGTCACTTAGAAATGTCCTTGTTTTCCATGAGAACATACATTAAATTAGTTTCAAAATGAATAGGAAATATAGTCAAGACGTTGACAAGGTTATAAATAATGATTTTTAATTAAAATAATAATTGTGTCCTTCAAACTTTTGAATCCTTCATTTTCAGCAATTACAGCCCTGCAGACCTTTGGCATTCTAGTTGTCAATTTGTTGAGGTAATCTGAAGATATTTCACCCCATGCTTCCAGAAGCACCTGCCACAAATTGGATTGGATTGATGGGCACTTCTTTACGTACCATAAGCTCAATAGGGTTGCGATCCGGTGACTGTGCTGGCCACTCCATTAGAGACAGAATACCCTAAATAGTTCTTGCAAAGTTTGGAGCTGTGTTTTGGGTCATTGTCCTGTTGTAGGAGGAAATTGGCTCCAATTAAGCGCCGTCCACAGGGTATGGCATGGCGTTTCAAAATGGAGTGATAGCCTTCCTTCTTCAAGATCCCTTTTACCCTGTACAAATCTCCCACTTTACCATCACCAAAGCACCCCCAGACCATCAAATTGCCTCCACCATGCTTGACAGTTGGCATCAAGCACTCCTCCAGCATCTTTTCATTTTTTTTTTGCGTCTCACGAATGTTCTTTGTGATCTGAACACCCCAAACACAGATTTGTCTGTCCATAACACTTTTGTCCAATCTTCCTCTGTCCAGTATCTGTGTTCTTTCACCCATCTTAATCTTCTATTTTATGGGCCGGTCTGAGAAATACCCTTTTCTGCCTAGAAGGTCAGCATCCCAGAGTCGCCTCTTCACCGTTGACGTTTAGACTGGTGTTTTAAAGGTACTATTTAATAAAGTTGCCAGGTGAGGACTTGAGGCGTCTGTGTCTCAAACTAGACACTCTACTGTACTTGTCCTCTTGCTCAGTTGTGCAGTGGGGCCTCCCACTCCTCTTTCTATTCTGATTAGAGACAGTCTGCGTTGATCGGTGAAGGGAGTAGTACACAGCGTCGCACAAGATTTTCAGTTTCTTGGCAATTTCTCGCATGGAATAGTCTTCATTTCTCAGAACAAGAACAGACAAGTTTCAGAAGAAAGGCCATTTTGAGCCTGTAATCGAACCCACAAATGCTGATGCTCCAGATACTCAACTAGTCTAAAAGCCAGATGTATTGCTTCGTTAATCAGGATAACAGTTTTCAGCTGTGCTAACATAATTGCAAAATGGTTTTCTATACACCTATGTACAGTTGAAGTCAGGAGTTTACATACACTTAGGTTGGTATCATTAAAACTCATTTTTAAATGACACACAAATTTCATGTTAACAAACTATAGTTTTGGCAAGTCGGTTAGCACATCCCTGTCTGTAAATAATTTCTAACAATTATTTACAGTCAGATTATTTCACTGTATCACAATTCCAGTGGGTCAGAAGTTTACATTCACTAAGTTGACTGTGGCTTTAAACAGCTTGGAAAATTCCAGAAAATGATGTCATGACTTTAAAAGCTTCTGAATTGACACCATTGAATCAATTGGAGGTGTACCTGTGGATGTATTTCAAGGCCTATCTTCAAATTCACTGCCTCTTTTCTTGAGATCATGGGAAAATCAAAAGAAATCAGCCAAGACCTCAGAAAACAAAATTGTAGACCTCCACAAGTCTGGTTCATTCTTGGGAGAAATTTCCAAATGCCTGAAGGTACCACGTTCATCTGTACAAACAATAGTACGCAAGTATAAACACCATGGGACCACAAAGCCATCATACCACTCAGGAAGGAGACGCGTTCTGTCTCCTAGAGATGAATGTACTTTGGAGCAAAAAGTGCAAATCAATCCCAGAACAACAGCAAAGGACCTTGTGAAGATGCTGGAGGAAACGGGTACAAAAGTATATATATATCCACAGTAAAACGAGTTCTATATCGACATAACCTGAAAGGCCACTCAGCAAGGAAGAAGCCACTGCTCCAAAACTACCATAAAAAAGCCAGACTATGGTTTGCAACTGCACATGGGGACAAAGAGCGTACTTTTTGGAGAAATGTCCTCTGGTCTGATGAAGCAAAAATAGAACTGTTTGGCCATAACGACCATCGTTATGTTTGGAGGGAAAAGGGGGAGACTTGCAAGCCGAAGAACACCATCAGTGAAACATGGGGGTGGCAGAATCATGTGGTGGGGGTGCTTTGCTGCAGGAGGAGCTGGTGCACTTCACAAAATAGATGGCTTCATGAGAAAGGAGAAGCATATGAATATATTGAAGCAACATCAGTCAGGAAGTTAAAGCTTGGTTACAAATGTAAAAAATGGGTCTTCCAAATGGACAATGACCCCAAGCATACTTCCAAAGTTGTGGCAAAATGGCTTAAGGACAACAAAGTCAAGGTATTGGAGTGGCCATCACAAAGCCTTGACCTCAATCCTAAAGAAAATTTGTGGGCAGAACTGAAAAAGCATGTGTGAGCAAGGAGGCCTACAAACCTGACTCAGTTACACCAGCTCTGTCAGGAGGAATGGGACACAATTCATCCAACTTTGACCCAAGTTAAACAATTTAAAGGCAATGCTACCAAATACTAATTGAGTGTATTTAAACTTCTGACCTATTGGGAATGTGATGAAAGAAATCATTCTCAACTATTATTCTGACATTTCACATTCTTAAAATAAAGTGGTGATCCTCACTGACCTAAAACAGGGAATTTTACTAGGATTAAATGTCAGGAATTGTGAAAAACTGAGTTTAAATGTATTTGGCTAAGGTGTATGTAAACTTCCGACTTCAACTGTAGATATTCCATTAAAAATCAGCCGTTTCCAGCTACAATAGTCATTTGCTACAATAGCTACAATAGTCAGGTGTGATACAACATTAACAATGTCTACACTGTATTTCTGATCAATGTGATCTTATTTTTAATGGACAGAAAAAGGACATTTCTAAGTGACCACAAACTTTTGAGCGGTAGTGTACGTAAATGTGATATTTCCTTCTTTTTTTATATACATTTGCAAATTTTTCAAAAAATCTTGTTTCTGCTTAGTCATTTTGTGGTATTGTGTGTTGATTGATGGGGAAAAAACTATTTAATCCATTTTAGAATAAGGCTGTAACGTAACAAAATGTGAATGGCCATGATTACTTTCCGAATGGACTATAGATTGTGTGCTTTTCTAAAATGTGTTTAAAAAGCTTCAAACCGTATGTCTTCCCTATTCTCTTTCTTATCTTTTTCATTAAGAGCTGCTTCCTCACCAAGTGAAGAACATGACCAACAAATGCTCCATTCAACTGTGCAGGATCTACAAAGGTAATGCTCCTGTGTGCATTTCACCGAAGTCTTCATGTGTGGAAAGAGTAACAGCAGTCAGATGACTATGGGTAGATCAGAACACATTGAACCACTATCCTCTCTTATGCTCCATCTCGTTAAATCTTCAACACTCCAGCTAAAAATTCTGGTTCAGCACCATCAGCACTCGCACTCAGTCCCTTCACCAGAGGAGTAGTGAGGTATGAGCACCGCATAACTAGGGGTTAGGGGTACAATGTGGCTTTTGGCTATAGGTGGGATGGGATGTGTGTGTCTCCTCCTCAACACTCCCCAGCAGAGATCAGTTCCCCCCCGGGTCTCTCAGACAGTCTGGCCCCCTGGCCTCTAGCCTCCTCTTCCTCCATACTGAGTAGCTGATGCATACTGAGCAGCTGGTGGGAAGGGATCCGAGTGAAGACTGCAGGCTGGGCATCTTCAGGCTCCTCTTGCTCGATCAGGGGTTCTATAAGGTGGCGGTCAGCGAGAAATGGTGGGTTAGGGCTGGGAGTGGCACCGTTCATATAGGTGCTGGTGGGGACGGTCATTGTAGAGAAGACTGTGTTGGTGGATTCTGGAGTGCGATCTTTCTTTTCTAAAGAGAGAGAGAGAGAAAACAGAACGGTACACAGGCCCAGAATTTTTCCAGACCACATGACCTAACCCGGGAAAAACATTAGACCCTAGTTATAGCCTATTTGTACACTCTTAGAAAAAAAAGGTGTGATCTAGAACTTAAAAGGGTTCTTCAGCTGTCCCCATAGGAGAACACTTTGAGGAACCCCCTTTGGTTCCAGGTTTTAAAAAAGGTTTCAATCTGGAACCTAAAAGGGTTATCCTATGGGGGACAGCCAAAGAACCCTTTTGAACCCTTTTTTCTAAGAGTGTAGCCCAGGGATCATCAACTACATTCAACCGTGGGCCAATTGACCGCAAGAAGCCCAAACAGATATGTTTGACTAACACATAACCAACTCAAACCTTGCTTACATTTGTATACAATCACTGATTTCACAGGTTTCTAAGATTAAAATCACTGATTTCCTGGTGTTTTTAGTCTTATGTCCAACAATGAAAATTATGCACACCATTATTATTATTATTTATTGAAGTTTATGCTCAGAAAACTTGAGGGGCCAAGTAAAATCACCCGTGGGTCGCCAGTTGGGCAATCTTGGTGTAGCTTATAAGGATGAATTGGTAATGGAAAAACTCTGGGTTCTATATATTGCAAATAAACCTCACCATTCCATTAAGTGAAGTGTTCTGTTAGTTGGCTATTTTTCACCCTTTTCTCCTTGATCTAAAACGTCAACCAGAATCAGAGGACACAGGAGTATATATAGAATATGGTTTGGTTGCCTTGGTGACAGATCCCTCCTGAGATTAGGCATGGCAATTTTACCTGTGATAGAAGCAGAGACATGGACAATGGTGTGTGTGCCCTCGATGAACACCGAGTCCAGGGTGTGATCTGGGGGTAGAGGCTCTGCGCTGACTGTCTCTACTTTGGTGGGCTTGCGGATGGTCAGCATGTACGGGTGGACATCCAGGGAAAAGTTGCGACTATGCTTTTTCTCCAGCGTGCTCATATCTGCAGTCGGCATTCAACAGATTCAACAGATATGGTCAGCGGAGATGGAACACAACAGTGGGACTGAATCGTGCACAGATTGCACAACTTTATGAACAGCATGTGACATTCCAGAAACAAATGTTTTCGTCAAATATACAAAATAGAGTCCTATGGCAAAATTCTGAGTAACCATAAACGTTACCTTCATTTACCCTAATTTTTACAGTAATGTCACTGCTATCAGTACAGTACCTTTAGCAGAGTACTGTGTGCTCTTGCTTAAAGGAGCGACGTAGCTCTCTGCCACTGTTTTCCTCCTCACCAGTTTGGGCTTCTCAGGCTTAACGCTGTTCTCCAAACGCGTCATTGTCAGAGGTTCCTTCACAATGGACATGGACAATTAGTACAATTATCCCAAGTAAGAATAGATTATTAAAGGGATAGTTCACTTTTTGTAGGTTTTCCTTACCTAAGGTTTTCCCCGACTTAGTAAGGGTTACCTCAGGTTTTAACAAACTTAAAAAGCATTTGGATGAAATGACATCACCCTAATAAATTTGCAAAAATGCTCAAACTTAAAAAGTGAACAATCCCTTTAACAGATATAACATTGTTAGTTCTGATTGAAACCGATTAGGTTCTCTGCCTTTAGAGAGTTCTAATTGAGTACACATCTCTTGCTGAGAGCCTAATTTCTCTATGAGCCTTTCAATCGGAAAAGGCCCATGTCAAGTCTTCACAATAAACGCTGATAAGAATATCGCTGATTTTGCTCTGCTCCACTGAGTACAACCCACTGTACAGTAAGTGGTACTTTGGTTTTTCAGCACAGTGGGTGAAGACTATTTTACTGCTTATATTAATTTACATTATTATCCTCAGGTATTAACCTGAAGGAAATCCACAGGTATCTTGAGGCCGGGCAAATTACAAGATTAACAAGTTAATTTGGGTCTAAAATCTGGAATCTCTCTTTTCTTGTGGTGGTAATTAGTCATAACATAAATACACTTACTAGGTGTAATTTACCTTTAGACAAACATATAGTGTTTCCAGCCTATTATATGATAGAATATGCAGACCTTTGACAGGCAACATTTAGGCCTAGTGTATGGGGTCCTACCTTAAAGGGCTGCGGGAGAGGGTTGGAGCTGGGGATCCACTTCATCTTCTTGCGTGGTCGTTTGATGACCAGTGGCTCACCTCCCAGCTCCCCTACCCCCAGGAGAGAGGGGTCCATATTGGGATCTAGGGTCTGGATGCCTGAGTCCCTCACTGTGGGCGTGACATCTTGGTTAGACTGGGCCAGCGCGGCCAGCAGCTGCCTCACCACGTTGTCATACATGAGGTCGCTCTCATTGGTGATGAAGTCCAGGCGGTTGAGTGACTTAATGTGGTCACGGTTCTCGTTACAGAACATGGCCAGAATGTTTATGTCGCAGAACTGGGACTTCTGCCAGCGCCTCCGCGTCTTGATGCCCACCTTGTGCAGTTTGTCGAACACAAAGTTGGACTTGCGCACCACAAACAGGTGCAGCAGGTTGACCAGGATGACGAGGTTCATGGTGCTCAGCAGGGCGATGTCCACGGCGGCCATGATCCTCTGCAGCTGCACGGCCGGCAGTTTGCAGTTGACGCTGAGCCTCAGCTCTGGGATGCTGCTGGTGTCTGGAGGCTCCCCCAGGGCACAGCTGAACTCGTTCTGGCGCTGGCGGTGCCAGTAGGCGCTCAGGTAGGAGATGGGGATGGAGCTGAGGCAGATGATGGCCAGGTGGCGACCCAGGTACAGCTTGGCCAGGAAGTTGCTCTGACCTCGTCTCTCCAGGTACTTCTCAAACAGGTTCTGCTCGGGGCTCTTCTCCTTCTCCGCATTCTCAATGATCTCACGTCTCTCTTTCTCAGTGATACCCGGTCCTTTAGACTGGATCTGCTTCTCGATTTTAGGGGCCCGGCCCTCGGCCGCCCGGTGGTAGCAGTTGTCTATCTCGTGAAGCAGAAAGTTGAGCTCGGAGGTAAGTCTTGTGGAGGCCATGAACTCCCAGCCGAGAGCAGGGATGTACATGATGCCAGCAAAGGCCAGCAGAGCATAGGGCAGGAACTTGTGCTCGAACAGCGAAGGTCGAAGTTCAGGCTCCACCCCGGGCACGGCGTCATGCAGCTCTGTCCAACAGTAGCCTCGCGCGTACAGGGCCTGGTCACGGGTGAAGTTGTGAGGCGTGTAGCAGTAGATTGACTCCTCTGAGAGGGAATAGATGGAGAGAATTAGTTGTCATAATGAGACATTACAACATGACTGATGTTTATGGACGTTTGTCATCTCTACAGTAAGTGAATGAAATGAATATACAATTAGTTCAATTGAATTGCCAAACGTTTTACAGTCAGTCCTTATAAGAATAATGTTCATTCAATTGATGTTTCTTATGTAGGGGGAAATACCATTGATCCATTTCATCATACAGTACCAGTCAAAAGTTTGGACACACCTACTCATTCAAGGGTTTTCTTTATTTTTGCTATTTTCTACATTGTAGAAAAATAGAGAAGACATGAAAATTATGAAATAACACATGTAATCATGCACTAACCAAAAACTTGTTAAACAAATCAAAATATTTGTTATATTTCAGATTCTTCAAAGTAGCCACCCTTTGACTTGATGACAGATTTGCACAATCTTGGCATTCTCTCAACCAGCTTCACCTGGAATGCTTTTCCAACAGTCTTGAAGGAGTTCCCACATATGCTGAGCACTTGTTGCCTGCTTTTCCTTTCATCTGCGTTCCAACTCATCCCAAACCATCTCAATTGGGTAGAGCTCAGGTGATTGTGGAGGCCAGGTCATCTGATGCAGCACTCCATCAATCTCCTTCTTGGTCAAATAGCCCTCACACAGCGTGGAGGTGTGTTGAGTCATTCTCCTGTTGAAAAACAAATAATAGTCCCACTAAGCGCATACCAGATGGGATGACGTATCGCTGCAGAATGCTATGGTGACCATGCTGGTTAAGTGTGCCTTGAATTCTAAATAAATCACAGACAGAGTCACCAGCAAAGCATCCCCACACCATCACACCTCCTCTTCCATTCTCTACGGTGGGAACCACACATGCGGAGATCCTCCATTCACCTACTCTGCTCCTTCTCCTCTACAGCAGAAGTAACTCTGGGTCTTCCTTTCCAGTGGCGGTCCTCATGACAGCCTGTTTCATCATAGTGCTTGGTGTTTGTGACTGCACTTGAATAACCTTTCAAAGTTCTTGCCATTTTCCCGGATTGACTGACCTTCATGTCTTAAAGTAATACTGGACTGTCATTTCTCTTTGCTTATTTGACTTGTTCTTGCAATAATATGGACTTGGTCTTTTACCAAATAAGGCTATCTTCTATATATCACCCCTACCTTGTCACAACAAAACTGATTGGCTCAAATGCATTAAGGAAAGAAATTCCACAAATGTATTTTTAGCAAGGCACACCTGTTAATTGAAATGCATTCCAGGTGACTACCTCATGAAGTTGGTTGAGAGAATGCCAAGAGTGTGCAAAGCTGTCATCAAGGCAAAGGAGAATCTCCAATATAAAATATATTTTGATTTGTTTATCACTTGTTTGGTTACTACATGATCCCATATGTGTTATTTCATAGTTTTGATTTCTTAACTATTATTGTACAATTGAGAAAACAGTAAAAATAGAGAAAACTGGAACTATATGTCTGAAGGTTTCGGGTTTCATTCATCTCTGGAAGACAAGGATTGCCTCGTCCATCTGATACAGACCACAGTACCCTCCAAGCTCCTCATTCAGCTCAGGGCCCTGGGTCTGAATCCGGTCCTGTCTAACTGGGTCCTGAACTTCCTGAAGGGCCGCCCCCAGGTGGTGAAGGTAGGAAACAACACCTCCACTTCACTGATCCTCAACACAGGGGCCCCACAAGGGTGTGTACTCAGCCACCTCCTGTACTCCCTGTTCACCCATGACTGCGTGGCCACACACGTCTCCAACTCAATCATCACGTTTGCAGACGACTCAACCATAGTAGGCCTGATAAGCAACAATGATGAGACTGCCTACAGAGAGGTGGTGAGGGACCTGGCAGAGTGGTGCCAGGAAAATAACCTCTCCCTCAATGTCAACAATCGTGTACTTCAGGAAAAAGCAGAGGAATCACACCCTTTTCCACATTGACTGGACTGCAGTGGAGAAGGTGGAAAGCTCCAATTTCCTCGCCATACATATCACTGACGATCTGAAATGGTCCACCCACACAGACAGTGTGGTGAAGAAGATGCAACAGTGCCTCTTCAACCTCAGGAGGCTGAATAAATTTGGCTTGGCCCCTAAGACTCTCACAAACTTATACTGATGTACAATTGAGAGCATCCTGTTGGGCTGTATCACCACCTGGCATGGCAACTGCACCGTCTGCAACAGCAGGGCTCTCCAGATGTCACAGGAAGGCCAAAAAGATCATCAAGGACATCAACCACCCAAGTCACGGCCTGTTCACCCCGCTATCATCCAGAAGGAGAGGTCAGTACAGGTGCATCAAAGCTGGGACCGAGAGACTGAAAATCAGCTAGTATCTCAAGGCCATCAGACTGTTAAATAGCCATCATTAGCCGGCTACTACCCGGTTACTCAACCCTGCACCATAGAGGCTGCTGCCCTATATACATAGACATGGAATAACTGTTCACTTTAATAATATAAAACTACTCACTTAAAATAATTTTCACATACAGCTTTACTAATTTCATATGTATATACTGTATTCTACTGTATTTTAGTCAATGCCACTCCGACATTGCTCGTCCTAATATTTATATATTTCTTAACCTCTTGAACCTCTGGGGGCAGTATTTCATTTTTGGATGAAAAACGTTCCCCTTTTAAACAAGATATTTTGTCACGAAAAGATGCTCGACTATGCATATAATTGAAAGCTTTGGAAAGAAAACACTCTGACGTTTCCAAAACTGCAAAGATGTTGTCTGTGAGTGCCACAGAACTAATGCTACAGGCGAAACCAAGATGAAATTTCATACAGGAAGTGAGCCAGATTTTTGAGGCGCTGTGTTCCAATGTCTACTTATATGGCTGTGAATGAGCAAGGAATGAGCCTACACTTTCTGTCGTTTCCTCAAGGTGTTTGCAGCATTGTGACGTATTTGTAGGCATATCATTGGAAAATTGACCATAAGAGACTACATTTACCAGGTGTCTGCTCTGTGTCCTCCGTCGAAACATTTGCGTAATCTCCAGGTGCAGGCATTTTTCCATTTTGAACAGAGGAGAAACCAAACTGCCACGAGTGACTTATCATCAAATAGATATGTGAAAAACACCTTGAGGATTAATTCTAAACAACGTTTGCCATGTTTTTTTCATTACATTTCATTATAGTACAACGGTTTGATTTGTCTAATCTTAGCAATTTCTTCTTAGCTAGCCACATAGCCGTCTTTGTATCAAAGATAATTGCGTAATTATCGTATTTCGTCGTCCTAACGTAGGCTACACTGCTATCTGCCCAAGCAGCTAGCCAACTAGCAAACGTCCACCGTCTACCGTATAGCAGCACTGTAGAAACTATTACACTCACCTGAACGACTTGATTAGTGTAGTGTTAGCTAGCTACATAGTTGTCTTTGCTGTCTTCGTATTCAAGATAATTGTGTAGTTTAGAGCGTGTAGTCTTAGAGTGATTATCTTAATTTACCGAGGTTAGCTAGCCAGCTATTTGTCGTCCTTAACGTAGGAGACACTGCTAGCTAGCCAACAGCTAGCCAACGTCTTCCGAATAGAACTCAACAACCCGGTCGCATTCCGCTTCACTCCACAGGTAGTATCACATTTTCATTTCATTTCATTACAGTACAACGGTTTGATTTGTTTGATCGTAGCTAGCTACATAGCTAGCTACATAGCCGTCTTTGTATCAAAGATAATTGTGTAGTCTAGAGCGATTTTCTAGGTTAGCTAGCCAGCTATTGTCGTTCTTTTATCGCAACGTAACGTAATCAACACTGCTAGCTAGCCAGCTAGCCCCCGAATAGCAGCACTGTAGAAACTATTACACTCAACGGAACGACTTGATTAGTGTAGTGTCAACAACGCAGCCACTGCCAGCTAGCCTACAAAGTCAACAACGCAGCCACTGCCAGCTAGCCTACTTCAGCAGTACTGTATCATTTTAATCATTTTAGTCAATAAGATTCTTGCTACGTAAGCTTAACTTTCTGAACATTCGAGACGTGTAGTCCACTTGTCATTCCAATCTCCTTTGCATTAGCGTAGCCTCTTCTGTAGCCTGTCAACTATGTGTCTGTCTATCCCTGTTCTCTCCTCTCTGCACAGACCATATAAACGCTCCACACCGCGTGGCCGCGGACACCCTAATCTGGTGGTCCCAGCGCGCACGACCCACGTGGAGTTCCAGGTCTCCGGTAGCCTCTGGAACTGCCGATCTGCGGCCAACAAGGCAGAGTTCATCTCAGCCTATGCTTCCCTCCAGTCCCTCGACTTCTTGGCACTGACGGAAACATGGATCACCACAGATAACACTGCCACTCCTACTGCTCTCTCTTCGTCCGCCCACGTGTTCTCGCACACCCCGAGAGCTTCTGGTCAGCGGGGTGGTGGCACCGGGATCCTCATCTCTCCCAAGTGGTCATTCTCTCTTTCTACCCTTACCCATCTGTCTATCGCCTCCTTTGAATTCCATGCTGTCACAGTTACCAGCCCTTTCAAGCTTAACATCCTTATCATTTATCGCCCTCCAGGTTCCCTCGGAGAGTTCATCAATGAGCTTGATGCCTTGATAAGCTCCTTTCCTGAGGACGGCTCACCTCTCACAGTTCTGGGCGACTTTAACCTCCCCACGTCTACCTTTGACTCATTCCTCTCTGCCTCCTTCTTTCCACTCCTCTCCTCTTTTGACCTCTCCCTCTCACCGTCCCCCCTACTCACAAGGCAGGCAATACGCTCGACCTCATCTTTACTAGATGCTGTTCTTCCACTAACCTCATTGCAACTCCCCTCCAAATCTCCGACCACTACCTTGTATCCTTTTCCCTCTCGCTCTCATCCAACATTTCCCACACTGCCCCTACTCGGATGGTATCGCGCCGTCCCAACCTTCGCTCTCTCTCCCCCGCTACTCTCTCCTCTTCCATCCTATCATCTCTTCCCTCTGCTCAAACCTTCTCCAACCTATCTCCTGATTCTGCCTCCTCAACCCTCCTCTCCTCCCTTTCTGCATCCTTTGACTCTCTATGCCCCCTATCCTCCAGGCCGGCTCGGTCCTCCCTCCCGCTCCGTGGCTCGACGACTCATTGCGAGCTCACAGAACAGGGCTCCGGGCAGCCGAGCGGAAATGGAGGAAAACTCGCCTCCCTGCGGACCTGGCATCCTTTCGCTCCCTCCTCTCTACATTTTCCTCTTCTGTCTCTGCTGCTAAAGCCACTTTCTACCACTCTAAATTCCAAGCTTCTGCCTCTAACCCTAGGAAGCTCTTTGCCACCTTCTCCTCCCTCCTGAATCCTCCCCCCCCCCTCCCCCCTCTGCAGATGACTTTGTCAACCATTTTGAAAAGAAGGTCGACGACATCCGATCCTCGTTTGCTAAGTCAAACGACACCGCTGGTTCTGCTCACACTGCCCTACCCTGTGCTCTGACCTCTTTCTCCCCTCTCTCTCCAGATGAAATCTCGCGTCTTGTGACGGCCGGCCGCCCAACAACCTGCCCGCTTGACCCTATCCCCTCCTCTCTTCTCCAGACCATTTCCGGAGACCTTCTCCCTTACCTCACCTCGCTCATCAACTCATCCCTGACCGCTGGCTACGTCCCTTCCGTCTTCAAGAGAGCGAGAGTTGCACCCCTTCTGAAAAAACCTACACTCGATCCCTCCGATGTCAACAACTACAGATCAGTATCCCTTCTTTCTTTTCTCTCCAAAACTCTTGAACGTGCCGTCCTTGGCCAGCTCTCCCGCTATCTCTCTCAGAATGACCTTCTTGATCCAAATCAGTCAGGTTTCAAGACTAGTCATTCAACTGAGACTGCTCTTCTCTGTATCACGGAGGCACTCCGCACCGCTAAAGCTAACTCTCTCTCCTCTGCTCTCATCCTTCTAGACCTATCGGCTGCCTTCGATACTGTGAACCATCAGATCCTCCTCTCCACCCTCTCCGAGTTGGGCATCTCCGGCGCGGCCCACGCTTGGATTGCGTCCTACCTGACAGGTCGCTCCTACCAGGTGGCGTGGCGAGAATCTGTCTCCTCACCACGCGCTCTCACCACTGGTGTCCCCCAGGGCTCTGTTCTAGGCCCTCTCCTATTCTCGCTATACACCAAGTCACTTGGCTCTGTCATAACCTCACATGGTCTCTCCTATCATTGCTATGCAGACGACACACAATTAATCTTCTCCTTACCCCTTCTGATGACCAGGTGGCGAATCGCATCTCTGCATGTCTGGCAGACATATCAGTGTGGATGACGGATCACCACCTCAAGCTGAACCTCGGCAAGACGGAGCTGCTCTTCCTGCCGGGGAAGGACTGCCCGTTCCATGATCTCGCCATCACGGTTGACAACTCCATTGTGTCCTCCTCCCAGAGCGCTAAGAACCATGGCGTGATCCTGGACAACACCCTGTCGTTCTCAACTAACATCAAGGCGGTGGCCCGTTCCTGTAGGTTCATGCTCTACAACATCCGCAGAGTACGACCCTGCCTCACACAGGAAGCGGCGCAGGTCCTAATCCAGGCACTTGTCATCTCCCGTCTGGATTACTGCAACTCGCTGTTGGCTGGGCTCCCTGCCTGTGCCATTAAACCCCTACAACTCATCCAGAACGCCGCAGCCCGTCTGGTGTTCAACCTTCCCAAGTTCTCTCACGTCACCCCGCTCCTCCGCTCTCTCCACTGGCTTCCAGTTGAAGCTCGCATCCGCTACAAGACCATGGTGCATGCCTACGGAGCTGTGAGGGGAACGGCACCTCAGTACCTCCAGGCTCTGATCAGGCCCTACACCCAAACAAGGGCACTGCGTTCATCCACCTCTGGCCTGCTCGCCTCCCTACCACTGAGGAAGTACAGTTCCCGCTCAGCCCAGTCAAAACTGTTCGATGCTCTGGCCCCCCAATGGTGGAACAAACTCCCTCACGACGCCAGGACAGCGGAGTCAATCACCACCTTCCGGAGACACCTGAAACCCCACCTCTTTAAGGAATACCTAGGATAGGATAAAGTAATCCTTCTCACCCCCCCCCCTTTAAGATTTAGATGCACTATTGTAAAGTGACTGTTCCACTGGATGTCATAAGGTGAATGCACCAATTTGTAAGTCGCTCTGGATAAGAGCGTCTGCTAAATGACTTAAATGTAAATGTAATGTTTCTGTCGATATTATGGAGTTAATTTGGAAAAAAGTTTGCGTTGTAATGACTGATTTTTCGGTGGGTTTTCTCAGCCAAACGTGATGAACAAAACGGAGCGATTTCTCCTACACAAATAATCTTTTTGGAAAAACTGAACATTTGCTATCTCAAATCAAATGTATTTATATAGCCCTTCGTACATCAGCTGATATCTCAAAGTGCTGTACAGAAACCCAGCCTAAAACCCCAAACAGCAAGCAATGCAGGTGTAGAATCACTCTCTAACTGAGTCTCCTCATTGAAAACATCTGAAGTTCTTCAAAGGTAAATTATTTTATTTGAATGCTTTTCTTGTTTTTGTGAAAATGTTGCCTGCTGAATGCTAGTCTTAATGCTATGCTAGCTATCAATACTCTTACACAAATACTTGTGTAGCTATGGTTGAAAATCATTTTTTGAACATCTGAGATGACAGTGTTGTTAACAAAAGGCTAAGCTTGTGAGCCAATATATTTATTTCATTTCATTTGCGATTTTCATGAATAGTTAACGTTGCGTTATGGTAATGAGCTTGAGGCTATAATTACGCTCCCGGATACGGGATTGCTCGTCGCAACAAGTTAATTCCATGATTTTACTTTTAGATTTGTGTGTAATGTTGTCAATTGTTAGCTACTACTGCACTGTTGGAGCAAGGAACACAAGCATTTAGCTACACCCACAATAACATCTGCTAAATATGTGTATGTGACCAATACAATTTGATTTGATAGTGCTGATTCATGGTATTAAACCGAATGCAGAGGAGACTGGGGAGGAGGCATCACTTCAAGCCACACTTGTATTCCATCCACTCTTTCCCTGTTATGCTGAGCACGGTAGCAGCAAGGCCATTCGGCTGCTGGCTGCCGACTGCCAAGGTCTGGGTGGTTCAGGGGCAGATCTGTCCCTGAGGCGCACTTGTGACTTTCATTTAATGAGTGTTGGACCGAGCATGACAACATTGCACACTGAGTGCAGAGCGCTGAGTCAGGTGGCTGGGGGACGAGTACTGTGTCTGTGAAAAGGCTGTTTTTCGGGCTTGACAACTTTTATTCTATTGTTCTTTATTGTTCTTCCATCTATATTAGGAGAGTTAAATCCACCAGAATGTGCACAATTTGAGGGCACTAACCAAGTACATCAATTAAATAAGTGTGTACAATTTGAGGGCACTAACCAAGGACATCAAAACAATAAGTATTGCATTGTACTTAAATGTAATATTGTGCACATTGCACTGCTGTCATCGGTTGCTGCCATGGCACTTCAGATATGTGTGCGGCCTATCGAATGAGTCCTATGGGTGACCCATGTTTTCGAGTTTTGGGGAGGAGCAGTGCAGAAAATGCAGAAATGGGCTCCGCCCAACACTATGTGAAATGCTCAGTCACAGCTGGTTGGTGCTGCTATGCAGACAGCCTGACTCAGCATTAAGCTATGCCCCCACCTTCCTCTCCTCTCCCTCTCTGTTCACCAGAGTGGCTCAGCCTAATGTCTGCACTGATCTTTCTCACATCAAACACCAAATACATTGCATACTAACCCTCAACTCCCCAGGTCTCTCTATGGTGTTCAATAATTCTGATAAAAATAACATAGAGCACCCTTGCATGTTAGACATTCTGAATGTCAATATTGTTGGGGCTTTGTCTGTGAGAGCAACCTTTGTTGTTGTTTTTTCTATATACCAATGTCATAGCATGAATAACATGAAGCTACTACAACTGACTACTACAGTATCTGTGCTCTTGTTCAGTGTTAAGTGAGAGGCTGATGTGATGAGTCAACAACAACACATTAGGACAGAACGTTCCCAGCCTGCTGTGTGTGTTTGGGGTTTTCAGCACAGCACTGTCACAGCCCCCTCTATGGGCACTCTGCCAGTCCTGGGTTCAAATACTACTCTAAATCTTAAATGCTATTAGCTTTTGCTCTGGTCTGCCTGCTGTGCCAAATGGGTGGGGTTTGTACTGTTGCAACTATTCTACTGGTTCAATTACCACAGACAAGCTCAATCAAGCACAGTATTTCAAATGACTTCAAATAGTATTTGAACCCAGATCTGCCATCTGGCCGACCCACTGACCTGCGAAATTCCTTGTGAAGACGAGTGTGACAAGCAGGATGGGGATAATGACGGTGCCGATGGTGACGACGCGGTCAAATGGTAGCTCTAGTTTGAGCTGGACCATGAGGCCGGCCAGCATGCCTCCCTTCTCATCCTGGGAAGAGCCAGGCAGAATCAGCTCCTTCAGCTTCTCCCCCGCCAGCAGAGCCGTGGCCATGTCTAAGTTCTGCTCGAGGATGTTCTGCATCCGGCCTGAGAAGACAACTGGCGCCCCCTCCTCCTAGCTACCTCCACCCACACACACTGGGCTAATTCCACACACACAGGACTGGCTGTCTCCGGGCCAGACCTGGTTATGAGGCTATGTAAAGTCAGTAATGGCTGGGTCTTGATGGATAGTCTCTTGGGTGTCTTGGGATCTTCACTGACTGTGAGTGGGACCTCCCACCTTTTGCCCCGTCCTCCTAGCTACCTTTACTCACACAGGACAGTCTGGGGTATGTTCACTGAGAATGAGTGGGACAAACAACGCTCTCTGACTGTCTCTTCCAACATTGAGGAAGGACGTTAGGTTCAGTCAGTGGTTTTCAGTGTGTTCCAGTTGTGCTGTGTACATTCTGTACTTTTGTCCACACACAGTGTGTCAGGTTGAAGAGAGGACATATGATCTTTCTCTTGGTTTTCAGAGTGTGGTTCCTCGCAGATGAGTTTGTAAGTTTGTACCGTGCCCAGAGCAACAGGGATACCTCCTGTCCTTCTTCCTGTGAAAGACAGACTGGCAATTAGTTTGATTTAAACATACAAAATGTTGGCCTTTTTTTCCCAAAAAGAGACTGAAAAGATAAAACACAAGCTTAGTGAACATTAAAAAGAGTTGAAGTAAGTTATCTGGTTAGGATAATCCCTATAATCAGAGAAGCACACAGGTACACCATTTGGCTATTAACTGAAAGGCTGTCTCATCCAGTGTTCATCCATATATATTTTTTAAATTTAACCAGCTAAGTCAGTTAAAGAACAATTCTTATCGACAAAAACAGCCTACCCTGGACCAATTGTGCTCCGCCCAATGGGACTTCCAATCACAGCCGGATGTGAAACAGTGACACCTCTTGTACTGAAATGTAGTACCTAAGCCTGCTGCGCCACTTAGGAGCCATATTATCTATATGATATAAATACTAGTATTACTATGTGTCACCTTGTGTGGCTATGTGCCTTAAATACCCACTCGGTAGTAGTGGGGGCTCAAGTACAGTGAAATGCCTTTCTAGCAAGCTCTAAACCCAACAATGCAGTAATCAATATCAATGTAGTACTAAACATAACATAAGGTAGAACAAAAAAACTGAAGAAATAAGTAAGCTATATACAGGGTCTGTTCCAAGATCATATTTACAATGTGCAGGGATACTGGAGTGATATAGGTAGATACTGTATGTATAGGGGGTAAGGTGAATAGGCATCAGGTATATGTGATAAACAGAGTAGCAGTAGCGTATATGATGATTGTATGTGAGTGTGTGTGTGAATGTGTGCAGACTCAGTATAAATGTGTGTGCATGTTATGTGTGTGTGAGCAAATTAAGTGTGTGTGTGTGTGTGTGTGTGTACAAGGGTCAACTCAGATAGTCCGAGAAGACATTTTGTTAGCTAGTTAGCACTCTTATGGCTTGGGAGCCTGTGTGTCAGTGTGTGCAGTGGTGAGTGTCTATGGTTTGGGTGGCTAGAGTCTTTAACAATATTCTGTGCCTTCCTTTCAAACCGCCTGTGTGTGGTCCTGATGGCAGGTGTGTGTGATGTGTGCTGTGTGTGTACCACCCTCTGTGCCCCATGTGATGTGTGTGTGTGTGCAGTGATGAACCCAGTCAAGATGCTCTCAATGATGTGTTTGTCATATGACATATGCTCATGTTCTGGTCATTCAGAGAGAGCAAACCCCCATGCACATAGAGGGGGCCGCAGCGGATAGAGTCAAAAGCTTCAAGCTCCTCGGTGTGCACATCAATGACAACCTGAAATGGTTCCTTTTCACACAGACAGCGTGGTGACGAAGGTGCAACAGCACCTCTTCAACCTCAGGAGGCTGAAAAAATTTGGCTTGGCCTCTTAGACACTCAAACTTTTACAGATGCACCACTGAGAACATCTTGTCGGGCTGGATCACCGCCTGGTACGGCGGTCATCAAGGACATCAGCAATCCGAGCCACGGCCTGTACACCCTGCTGCCACCCAGAAGGAGGAGACAGTGCAGGTGCATCAAAGCTGGGACAGAGCAACTGAGAAACAGCTTCTATCTACATCCAGTACCCCCCCTGAACCTTAGTCACTATTCTAGCTGGCTACCAGCAGGTATTCTACCCTGCCCCTTAGAGACTGCTGCCCTATGTACATAGAGAACACTGGTCACTTTAATAATGTTTACATACTTTCTTCCACTTTATATGTATATGTGATATTCTAGTCGCTCATACTACATAACTTATTTTTATGTGTGTTTTGTTATTTAATGATTTATTGGTATATATTTTTTAATTGCTAGGTATTACTGCACTGTTGGAGCCAGAAACACAAGCATTTCGCTGCACCTGCAATAACATCTGCAATTCTGTGTACGTGACGAATAAACTTTGATTTGAAATTATTCCCCCTGGAGCTGTGAGGCATTATCTTTATTGAACACTATGTCCAACCTGTGGATGTCAAATGTCAGACTCCAGGACACCTGTCAGGGATGCCTCTTAATGCTGTGTGTGTGTGTGTGTGTGTGTGTGTGTGTGTGTGTGTGTGTGTGTGTGTGTGTGTGTGTGTGTGTGTGTGTGTGTGTGTGTGTGTGTGTGTGTGTGTGTGTGTGTGTGTGTGTGTGTGTGTGTGTGTGTGTGTGTGTGTGTGTGTGTGTGTGTGTGTGTGTGTGCAGGTGTGTGTGTGCAGGTGTGTGTGTGCAGGTGTGTGTGTGCAGGTGTGCATGCATGTGTTTGTGTGCGCCCCATTGCCACTGCTGCACTCTGCAAGTGAAGAGGGGGCTGCTGCTGCTGCATGCACACTACAGGAAGGTTACGTGAATGTCCTTCGAGAGGATTGCGATCACATTGTCCCGGCTCACCCTCCCCTCTCTTTCTCTCCATCTTACTTTCTCTACCTCTCTTTCCATCATTCACACAGAAGCTTGCCCATTCATTCTGCAGATAGAGGCGAAGAGAGACTGTAATGATTATATTGTGCAAGGACAGAGGGACGGGAAACATGTCTACTAACTGGATTGTTAGTAGACATGTTGTTAATCATGACTTACTCCATAAAATGGCTTCCCGGACCCTCCCCTCCCTGCCCCTAGCTGAGACCAATCATTAATAGTAGAACAATTTGGTTTTCATAGAATTCTGCTCTATTATGCCCTCCAATAATAGCGTTTCTACTTTTTTACTGTTGAATGCTATGAAGCGTTACATTTTTCAGCGTATGCATGATACAATTTATGATGACGAATGGAATGTATCGGAGCGTAACATACTGCAATATGTAGAATAGAATGAAGTTAATTTACTGTAAAAGTATCTGAAATAAATCACTGTGAGATAAACTGTCAACTTGTCAAGCCGCCAGTAATGAAACATTAGTCATGGGTAGCGACAGTGCTGACTTGTAAGGATGAATAGATAACACGCTTTTACTCATTTTGAAGATACAGGTGTAAGGTGAAGTTGCCTCTCGACGCGGATCTGGGGTCAGTTTAGCATTTTCCCAACTAATAGTTAGGTTGCGATTCCCAGGCCATCATTGACAATAAGAATGTGTTCTTAACTGACTTGCCTGGTTAAATAAAGGTAAAATAAAAAATAAAAAAATAGGTTAGGATTGGGGGACGGGAAGTTGATCTTAGACCTGTACCTACTAGAGGAAACTTCACCCCGGAGCGAAGATGCAGTGGGACCCTCTGTGTGGGACCCTTGGATCACGGAAGAGAAAGCCCTGAGACAGAGGTGAAAGGGCTGCTTCAACTTGGGCACAAAAAAAATAAAACAGTATTTTCTTTAGGCTACTGGTGTAGGCCACATTTATGACCTGATGATTCTTGTAAATGTTTGTCCCACAAATATCTGGTTTACAACCAACAGTTGCCAATTGTAAATCAATGTAGTCTTGTCGGGGACAATATCACATTTCAAACACTCAGCTTCTGGCAGTGGTGAGCCCTTGGCAAAAGTCCTACAACAGTTTATGCCCCACAGTTGAACATTTTTTAAAGGGATGCCAACATTCACTAGCTACTGTAAACCACATGTTTGGTTATGGCTGTCCCTGTTTTATAGACAGTCGCTGCTGGTGTAGACTCACTTTTGCTGAAGCAGTTAACACAATTCACTGTATGTTTTAAAGGAAAGTGGAACTGTGTGATCTTTCAAGTACTCTCACCGGTCCTTCTCATTTTGAGCATTAGTGAACATCCATTCCGAGTGTGATCCTCAATTTATAGATTGGCCTCCTTCCAAAAAGAACAAGCTACTCTTGACAAAAAGTTGTCATAAAGTGAGCATGGGGAATGGTGTAATCTTAGGTCAACAATGTCGGCAGTATAACACCAATTCAATATGTTATAGGCTAGCATTCTTCAAGTGCACAAATAACAGGTTGAGCCAACTTAAAAAGATAGTTATCCCTGCAAACAATAGCGATTAGGCTACCCCTACTACACCAAATGCAACTCCCTTGCTAAACGAAAGGCTCCAATAACATAACAATGAAGCCATTGTGGTTATAATTATATGCTACTTACTGGCTATAATATGGTATTACAGGGTTTCCTCTACTAGTCTAGTGACATTTG
This sequence comes from Oncorhynchus gorbuscha, assembly GCF_021184085.1. Classification (NCBI taxonomy): domain Eukaryota; kingdom Metazoa; phylum Chordata; class Actinopteri; order Salmoniformes; family Salmonidae; genus Oncorhynchus; species Oncorhynchus gorbuscha. Next base: position 43,692,857 of record NC_060174.1, on the reverse strand, counting down.
CCAAGAGTCATTCTCAAACATGCCGCACTGTTGGTTTGACTAGTCCTCCACAGGCTATTGGCTACTTTACATCAAAGGAGTAGTACACGAAACACTGCTTGCTATAAATCACGCCGTTTCAGCGTGGAGCGGTGGACAGCTCCTGAAATGTAGATGGGATGCTGAAGAGCTGAGTGTGAGTCTGAGAAGGGTGTAGTAAGGACTCGTACTAGACTTTCAGCTCTGTGAGATTCAATAGGCTACCTGTATTAGCTGCAATCCACCTGTCCATATTGGTGACAGGCACAGGAAATTCAGCGTCCATCTATAAGGAAAATATATCAGCCCGAGAATTTACTGTGGATTCAAATTCGCCCATTTACACAAAGAGAGGAAATAATGTACTCACCGGTCCTGTGCATCCTCGGCCTGCTAAGAGTTAATCTGCAGTGCGGGCGAGCCGCTACAGCGTCTATCAGGGCACACCGGTTTGTTCCGCCTTTACCCCTCCTCACCCTCCCCTCCCGGTTTTGTCTCTCCTCTCTTCAGAACCAAAGACGCAATAATGCATTAGGATTCAACTAATTATTGCTTCCACGTCCCTCGCCCAAATTGAAACGACAAAATACTGATTTAGATGTATATTTGACTGTGTTGTGAAAACCCGGACAACGGGTTGTGATCTTCAGATAGGGAAACAAGCGCGAAACCTTGTTTTCTAAACGGGATCCTTGGGACGTCCAAACTCTGACGTCACCCCAGTGAAGTTTAAATTTAAAATAGTTAAGTTTAGTCTCACTTATTAGGGTCCCCATTAGCTACTGCACATGCAGCAGCTACTCTTCATGGGTTCCACATAAAACGTAGGCTATAAATATATGACAAAGTATATTATAGACGCGACAACATACGATATTACATTCAAAATATTTAAAACAAATAAAGAGTTATATATTGGAAAGACACCAAGAAACAACAAAAATACTATTTACACACAATTCCTATATTTATATTCCTCTATACAGTACAGTTAAATTCGATATTTAGAAAGAGGAGAGGCGCTGTGATACAATATGTTTAAGATACACTTGCTCTCTGCCCAAGTAACATGGTGGCAGAACTTTCCATGATAACATGGCGCTATACAGAATTTAGCGATGCATTATCTTTTTTTGTTTTGTTTTGGGTACAGTGAAGAACCCCATAGTGGCATGTGTGGTAGAGTATGTACAGTATGTCTGTTTGAAGTGCATGCAAATAGATTATACAAGTGGTTAGGAATTTTCAACACATACATCTTTCTTTAAAATAATAGAAGATAAGTAGTCCATTTCTCCTCAACCCCCAACCATGAAAGACTGTCATGCATGTTGTTGATGTTAGTTCTGTATGTGTTAAGGGCAAGGCGTGATGCTCTGTTTTGAGCCTGCTGCATCATTGCTCGGTCTTTCTTTGCTGTACCTGACCATATTGCTGGACACAGTATCAAGATGGGACAAGATTAGAGTCTGAAATCTAATACAGCTCCAACTATCGTCTTATTATCCATTTAGTTTAGCTATTTAATTTAGCCAAACGTTTAAGATCGGGTTTAAGGTTAGATAAGGGTTATGGTCAAGGTTATGGTAGGGGGTTAGGGTTTAGGGTAGGGACGTCCCAAGGATTCCGGATAGCACCAACCTTAAGGATTTCCTCATTCACCGGTAGGCTACGCTACTGTATGGAGCAGTCTCTGTCTGGCGTTTCAGGATGAGCAGATCGGTCAGTCAGTCAACCAATCTTTCCTTGTTATGTAGCCATTATAACCCCCCAGACTCATAATTTCAGCAGGTCTGTGTGGACAGATCGCATAAGCGCGCCGGTGGGAGAACAGCCAGCAGCTAGACAGGGGACACTCTGCCATAACTCGCCTCAACCCCAATCATGCCCCCCCCACCAGCAGCTGTGTTTTTGCTCGGGGGTGTACTACGTCTGGATGTTAAATGAAGGCAGTTTCTGGCAAGACAGGTCAGATCAATAGCAAGCCAGCAAGTGGCTCGGCAAACGCGCAGCGAAGCCAAGGCGGGCCACTCCAGACTCCGTTCAGCGACATGTTAGATTACTAGCCGGTTTTCGCCGGTTAGGTGGCGCTCCTCACGACTGCTTCCAAATATAGGGTTTCCTCTCCGCCACTGCAGCGTCGCAATGGTGACCGAAGAAACAAATGTGTTGTCACAAGTGGCAGTGGCTTGAGGCACTGTTCTTTTTTTTTTATAGGTTTAGCTTTACATAGAAAAGTTTCATCTATGTTTTGATCGATCTGCTGGTGAGATCTGCATGCACTTTTGATGAATAGGCTAGGCTATCTTTCACGCAACCGCACCCTGTCTTTGGTGCTGAAACAACAAAGAGGACATCAAGTGGGAATAGGCTATGATTTATACTGAACAAAAATATAAATGCAACATTTAAAGTGTTGGTCCCATGTTTCATGAGATGAAATAAAAAATCCCAGAAATGTTCCATACACACGAAAAGCTTATTTCTCTAACATTTTGTGACAAATTTGTTTACATCCCCATTAGTGAGTATTTCTCATTTGCCAAGATAATACATCCACCTGACAGGTGTGGCATATCAAGAAGCTGATTAAACAGCATGATCATTACACAGGTGAACCTTGTGCTGGCGTGTAACCAAGAACACCAAGGTAACCTGCTTAAATGACTCCCGACCCTTAGCACCAACCCAACGCACTCATGGTCTGTAGCCATTAAGTGCTTTGAAAGACTGGTCATGGCTCACATCAATACCATCATCCCAGAAACCCTAGGGCAACAACACATCTGCCACGCTGATCCTCAACACGCGGGCCCCTCAGGGGTGCGTGTTTTAGTACCCTCCTGCAATCGCTGTTCACTCATGTCTGCGTGGCCAAGCATGACTCCAACACCATCATTAAGTTTGCTGACGATACAACGGTGGTAGGCCTGATCAATGATGAGACAGCCTATAGGGAGGAAATCAGAGACCTGGCCGTGTGGTACCAGGACAACAACCTCTCCCTCAACATGATCAAGACAAAGGAGATCATTGTGGACGTCAGGAAAAGGTGGGTAGAGCACGCACATATCCGACTGGGCTGTAGTGGAGCAGGTTGAGAGATTCATGTTCCTTGGCGTCCACATCACCAACAAACTATCATGGCCCAACACACCAAGACAGTAGTGAACAGGGCATGACAATGCCTATTCCCCCTCAGGTGAAAATATTTGGCATGGGTCCTCAGATCCTCAAAAAGTTCTACAGCTGCACCATGGTTGCATCAAGCCTGTTATGGCAACTTCTCTGCCTCCGACCGCAAGGCACAACAGAGGGTAGCGCGTACGGCCCAGTACATATTTGGGGCCAAGCTTCCTGCCATCCAGGACCTCTATACCAGGCGGTGTCAGAGGAAGGCCCTAAAAATGGCCAAAGACTCCTGCCACCCCAGTCATAGACTGTTCGCTCTGCTATCACACAACAAGCAGTACCGGAGCACCAGGTCTAGGTCCAAAAGGCTTCTTAACAGCTTCCACACCCCAGCTATTAGACTGCTGAACAATTTATCAAATGGCTACCCGGATAGTCACTTTACCCCTACCTACATGTACATATTACCTCAATTACCTTGACTAACTTGTACCCCCGCACATTGACTTGGAACCCGTACCCCCTGTATGTAGCCTTGTTATTGTTATTTTTTTGTTGCTCTTTAATTTTTTTACTTTAGTTAATTTAGTAAATATTTTTCTTAGCTCTTATTTTTCTTAAAACTGCATTGTTGGTTAAGGGCTTGTAAGTAAGCATTTCACCTGTTGTATTCACCGCATGTGACAAATAACATTTAATTTGATTTGACAAATAAAATGGCACTCTAAAATGTGCAGTTTTGACACACAACACAATGCCACAGGTGTCTTAAGTTTTGAGGGAGCATGCAATTGGCATGCTGAATGTCCACCAGAACTGGTTTCAGATAGCTTATGGAATAGAAATTAACATTAAATTATCTACAACGTCGTTTTAGAGAATTTGGAAGTCCGTCCAACCGGCTTCACAACCGCAGACCATGTGAAACCACGTGAGCCTAGGACCTACACGTCCGGCTTCTTCACCTGCGGGATCGTCAAAGACCAGCCACCCGGACAGCTGAGGAGTGTTTATGTCTGTAATAAAGCCCTTTTTAGGGGGGAAAACCCATTCTGGTTGGCTGGACCTGCTCTCCAGTGGGTGGGCCTATGTCCTCCCAGGCCCACTCATGGCTGCGCCCCTGCCCCAGTCATGTGAAATCCATAGATTAGGGCATAATGAATTAATTTCAATTGACTGATTTCCTTATATGAACTGTAACTCAGTAAAATAATTGAAATTGTTGCATGTTGCATGTTGCGTTTATATTTTTGCTCATTATAAATTAAAACAAATGGTACAGTAATTCACAGCATTTCCAGACATTATCGAAGGAAGGAACTCAAGTGTTTAGCAATTCCCCACCAACAACCAAATTTGTTATTCGTATATTGTGACTAGAAAGACAAGTCAATAGCATAGTCTTCTTGGTGCTTCAGCACGTGCCAGACAGAAAAGGGGGATTGATACATATGATCGTTCATAAAATGGTGAAGTGACATGATGGTGTATAAATTGTTTTATTTGTCGACATGACAGGAATCACCAACTGTATCTAAAGGACACAATAGTTTTATAGTAAAAAACTGAAGGTCTGCTGTATATGTAAATCTCCATGTAAATATCAATTAGACCTAAAGCTCTATATATAAAGATAACTACATACAGACAAAGACTGAAAGAATACTGTGCCACAAATACAGTACAAGTAGGCATGAGAGTACTCAATTGTCTACAGATTGTACACAGTAAGGATATTGTTATAGCATGTTTTAAAATGTAGACTTCAGAGATATGTGAATGCTTATGACGTCACACACCTCCTACTGTATCCTTCCTCTCCATCCCCTCACTCTTTTGTCCTCCCCCTTGCTCCTTTTCGTTTTCTTTTCTCTGACAGGGAAACTGACTGACGGTATTCATTATTGATTTTTTCTTCCTCTCCCTTGTCTGTCTTTTCGGTTTTGTTCTCCTTCTCCTCCTCCTCTGTTCACTGTGCCATTTGGACCACAACCGCCTTCCAGGCCTTGTCTTTGTCAAACTCCCGCAGTGTTCCATTGGATGCTTGTTGCTGAGTGAGCAAGATGGAGGGAGGGAAGAGGGAAGAGGGGATGGATAGGAAAGGAGAGGAGATCGTTTAGAAAAGGAAATAGAGAGACAGAGCAGAGACAGTTATACAGTACTTTGTCACTGCGGTCTGCACACCGTCAAGGCACAACATACTGTTTTTCCATGAATGACCAGCTTAGACATAGGCATCACTCCTCCTCACACATTACTGACATTTTCAGAGAGCTGGTGCATCTCTCACCTCAGTATGTCAAAGTATCAGTGACTCTTCGTCAGTGACTCTTCATCAGTGAATCTTCATCAGTGAGTCATAGAGCACAACATCTCATCTGCTAAAGATATGTGTGTGTGTGAGTCTGTGTGCATGCGTGCGTGTTTGAGAGAGAGACAGCAAGAGGGAGAAAGAGAGAGAGAGAGAGAGAGACTGTATGCAGTATGATAGGAGAGTGTTGGTCCTAGTTCATGTCTATGGGAGTCTGCATGACTGTGTGAACAGTATGTGTGTGTACCTCTGAGTGGAAGGCTGGGAGCTGCAGGCTGTCATCCCACTCTGGACCCCCCATGCGGAGCTGGCTCTTGTAGGAGGCACAGTGCACCACGGTGGCCAGAGTCAGAACTGCCTGCACCAGCAGCAGCGCCATCAGAATCAGCAGCAGGATCTCATACGATTGCTAGGGACACACACATACATGTTGTGTTGGTACATCATCTAAGTTACAACCACAGAATCATTCTTGAGCATGTCACATGTCCCTTTGTCAAAACTTTGGGATTCACTCACTATCTGAGTTATAACCACCACATGAAAAGCTCTGTATGATTTTATATTTCATTGAATTTCTCGATGGTCATTAGTTATATCTTGAGCATGTTTGTCAAAAACGGACAATGACTTTGAGCTGGATGCTTCCCCGAGGCAATCCTTCTGAGCTCATCCTATTTACACAGACTCTACCTACTGTGTCACAGAGCACTAGGCAGCTCACCTTGGCTGTAGGCACCTCATGCAGGAAGATGTCAATGAAACTGAGCACACTGCAGGAGAGGAAGCCTGAGGCTGAGAAGAGCAGTGGGGACGTCACACTGCTGATGGCAATCAGCATCTCCACCTGAGAGGCGGCGGGGGGATAAATAGTCTTCAGTGAGGTAGTGGTTGAGCGTGACACCTGTCCAGAATACATAACCTTTAAAAACTCACCAGACACTTGTTGGGGTATTCTGCCACGACATGGCTGGCAATGGCACTGGGGAAACACTGCAGAGACAGGGACCAAAATAGAGGCACAAGTGATTCAGTCTCTTACCCATTGCTGAGTCACAGACAGATTATTGGGTCATGAATGAAGACTGGGATGTGTCTGCAAACAATTAGCCTCTTTGGTGGGTACAACACTTTTTGGAACCACTGTTATATAGGCCCAATGTAACACAGGCAGCTTAACTCACAGCCACTAAGATCCAGAAGAAGGTGACAGACAGGTATGGACCAGGGAGCAAGACGTCCATGTTGAGAGCGATGATACCGCCAAACACAGCCGAGATTCCTACTATCACCTCAATCACCTGTCAGAAAATAGCAGTGACCATTGGGATGCTGTATCAATGCTGGTGTACTGTGCTGAACAACAATGTAGCCGGCGTACGTGTGGTGTTTCAATGTACAAACATTAGAGCCACTGTTAAGAGTACATAGTAGAATGTGTAATAATCTCATTCATGAACACAGAAACTCAGTGTCTATGTGCTCACAGAGTAGGCCTTTAGAAGTCGGGTGGGAAAGACGGCCGGTGTCAGAACCACAGGACCGTCATAGGTCACGGGCTGAGGGAGAGAAAGGGAGGGAGAAGGAGGCGGTACAAAGTGGGGGAGAGGGAGAATCAGAGAGAGAGAGAATGGGAAGAGAGAGGACATACAGTGCGGAGGGAGGGGAAGAGAGAGGACATACAGTGTGGAGGGAGGGGGAGAGAGAGGACATACAGTGTGGAGGGAGGGGGAGAGAGAGGACATACAGTGTGGAGGGAGGGGGAGAGAGAGGACATACAGTGTGGAGGGAGGGGAAGAGAGAGGACATACAGTGTGGAGGGAGGGGAAGAGAGAGGACATACAGTGTGGAGGGAGGGGGAGAGAGAGGACATACAGTGTGGAGGGGGAGAGAGAGGACATACAGTGCGGAGGGAGGGGAAGAGAGAGGACATACAGTGCGGAGGGAGGGGAAGAGAGAGGACATACAGTGTGGAGGGAGGGGGAGAGAGAGGACATACAGTGTGGAGGGAGGGGAAGAGAGAGGACATACAGTGTGGAGGGGAGAGAGAGGACATACAGTGTGGAGGGGGAGAGAGAGGACATACAGTGCGGAGGGAGGGGGAGAGAGAGGACATACAGTGCGCAGAGAGAGGACATACAGTGTGGAGGGGAAGAGAGAGGACATACAGTGCGGAGGGAGGGGAAGAGAAAGGACATACAGTGTGGAGGGAGGGGGAGAGAGAGGACATACAGTGCGGAGGGAGGGGAAGAGAGAGGACATACAGTGCGGAGGGAGGGGAAGAGAGAGGACATACAGTGCGGAGGGAGGGGGAGAGGGAGGACATACAGTGCGGAGGGAGGGGGAGAGAGAGGACATACAGTGCGGAGAGAGAGGACATACAGTGTGGAGGGGTAGAGAGAGGACATACAGTGTGGAGGGAGAGAGAGAGGACATACAGTGTGGATGGGGAGAGAGAGGACATACAGTGCGGAGGGAGGGGGAGAGAGAGGACATACAGTGTGGAGGGGGAGAGAGAGGACATACAGTGTGGAGGGGGGAGAGAGGACATACAGTGTGGAGGGGGAGAGAGAGGACATAGAGTGCGGAGGGAGGGGGAGAGAGAGGACATACAGTGTGGAGGGGGAGAGAGAGGACATACAGTGCGGAGGGAGGGGAAGAGAGAGAGGACATACAGTGTGGAGGGGGGGAGAGAGGACATACAGTGCGGAGGGAGGGAGAGAGAGGACATACAGTGTGGAGGGAGGGGGAGAGAGAGGACATACAGTGTGGAGGGGGAGAGAGAGAGGACATACAGTGTGGAGGGGGGAGAGAGAGGACATACAATGTGGAGGGGGAGAGAGAGGACATACAGTGCGGAGGGGGAGGACATACAGTGTGGAGGGGGAGAGAGAGGACATACAGTGTGGAGGGAGGGGGAGAGAGAGGACATACAGTGTGGAGGGGGAGAGAGAGGACATACAATGTGGAGGGGGAGAGAGAGGACATACAGTGCGGAGGGGGAGAGAGAGGACATACAGTGTGGAGGGGGGGAGAGAGAGGACATACAGTGTGGAGGGGGAGAGAGAGGACATACAGTGCGGAGGGGAGAGAGAGGAAATACAGTGCGGAGGGGGAGAGAGAGGACATACAGTGCGGAGGGGGAGAGAGAGGACATACAGTGCGGAGGGGAGAGAGAGGACATACAGTGTGGAGGGAGGGGAGAGAGAGGACATACAGTGTGGAGGGAGGGGGAGAGAGAGGACATACAGTGTGGAGGGAGGGGGAGAGAGAGGACATACAGTGTGGAGGGAGGGGGAGAGAGAGGACATACAGTGCGGAGGGAGGGGAGAGAGAGGACATACAGTGTGGAGGGGGAGAGAGAGGACATACAGTGTGGAGGGAGGGGAGAGAGAGGACATACAGTGTGGAGGGAGGGGGAGAGAGAGGACATACAGTGTGGAGGGGAGAGAGAGGACATACAGTGTGGAGGGAGGGGGAGAGAGAGGACATACAGTGCGGTGGAGAGGAGGACATACAGTGGGAGGGAGGGGGAGAGGACATACAGTGTGGAGGGAGGGGGGGAGAGAGAGGACATACAGTGTGGAGGGGGAGAGAGAGGACATACAGTGCGGAGGGAGGGGAGAGAGAGGACATACAGTGTGCGGAGGGAGGGGGAGAGAGAGGCCATACAGTGTGGAGGGGAGAGAGAGGACATACAGTGTGGAGGGAGGGGAGAGAGAGGACATACAGGACAGACAGGACGGATGGGAGGGGGGGAGAGAGAGGACATACAGTGCGGAGGGAGGGGGAGAGAGAGGACATACAGTGTGGAGGGAGGGGGAGAGAGAGGACATACAGTGCGGAGGGGGAGAGGAGGACATACAGTGTGGAGGGGGAGAGAGAGGACATACAGTGTGGAGGGAGGGGGGGAGAGAGGACATACAGTGTGGAGGGGAGAGAGAGGACATACAATGTGGAGAGGGGAGAGAGAGGACATACAGTGCGGAGGGGGAGAGAGAGGACATACAGTGTGGGGGGGGGGAGAGAGAGGACATACAGTGTGGAGGGGGGAGAGAGAGGACATACAGTGTGGAGGGGGGGGGAGAGAGAGGACATACAGTGCGGAGGGAGGGGGAGAGAGAGGACATACAGTGCGGAGGGGGAGAGAGAGGACATACAGTGCGGGGGGGGAGAGAGAGGACATACAGTGCGGGAGGAGAGAGAGGACATACAGTGTGGAGGGAGGGGGAGAGAGAGGACATACAGTGTGGAGGGAGGGGGAGAGAGAGGCCATACAGTTTGGAGGGAGGGGAGAGAGAGGACATACAGTGTGGAGGGAGTGCGGGGGGAGAGAGAGGACATACAGTGCGGAGGGAGGGGGGAGGGCCATACAGTGTGGAGAGAGAGAGGACATACAATGCGGAGGGAGGGGGAGAGAGAGGCCATACAGTGTGGAGGGGGAGAGAGAGGACATACAGTGTGGAGGGAGGGGGAGAGAGAGGACATACAGTGTGGAGGGGGAGAGAGAGGACATACAGTGCGGAGGGAGGGGGAGAGAGAGGGATGGCATGTTATAATGACATGCAGACAAACAATCCTACACAGCACAGTATAAGAGAAATAAGAGTACAGCCAACACATGCACATACTGTATACTGTTTCCCAGCTTTAACAATAACACACACACCTTCCTGTGGCTACAGCAGTCCTCTGCAGAGCGTGCAGACAGGATGACTGTACTGGCCATCAGCACCTCCAGCAGAATCAGCAGGATGAGGTTAAAGTTGATCTGAACAGCGGCGGGCCATGGGAGAGAAACAGAGGAGGGAAGAGAGATTGTCAGAGACAGGTAAAGAGATTCATTCAACATCTGTATCCTACAACATGCATGTGTGTGTGATTGTAATGCAAGTCAGGTTTTAGCGTATCATGCAAACAAACAATTGAAGCCCCTCAAGGCTTTGCCTTAGGGCAACTACATCCAGGGTGCACAGAGAAGAGAAAAACCGATCGGCTGTAGACTCACATTGACAGCAGAGGGACTCAACACCAGCTTACAGCCAAACCACACCAGGCAAGTGGTCGTCACAGCGAAGGTGGACACAAATACCACCTGGAAATCTGACACCTGTCAATCACAGATGTAATATATATTATTAGCACTTACCTCAGGGACATGTTGACAGTATTAAGGGGACATGTTGACAGTATTACGGGGACATGTTGACAGTATTATGAGGACATTTTGACAGTATTAAGGGGACATATTGACAATATTAAGGAGACATGTTGACAGTATTATGGGGAGGTGTTAACAGTGTTACTGGGACATGTTAACAGTATTAAGGGGACATGTTGACAGTATTACGGGGACATGTTGACAGTATTAAGGGGACATGTTAACAGTATTACGGGGACATGTTAACAGTATTAAGGGGACATGTTGACAGTATTACAGGGACATGTTAACAGTATTACGGGGACATGTTAACAGTATTAAGGGGACACGTTTACAGTATTAATGGGACATTCTGACTGTATTAAGGGGACATGTTGACCGTATTAAGGGGACATGTTGAGAGTATTAAGGGGACATGTTAACAGTATTACGGGGACATGTTAACAGTATTAAGGGGACACGTTTACAGTATTAATGGGACATGTTGGCAGTATTAAGGGGACATTCTGACAGTATTAATGGGACATGTTGCCAGTATTAAGGGGACATGTTAACAGTATCAAGGAGACATTCTGACAGTATTAAGGCGACATGTTGACAGTATTACGGGGACATGTTGACAGTATTAAGGGGACATGTTGACAGTATTACGGGGACATGTTGACAGTATTAAGGGGACATGTTCACAGTATTAAGGGGACATTCTGACAGTATTAAGGGGACATTCTGACAGTATTAAGGGGACATGTTAACAGTATTAAGGGGACATTCTGACAGTATTAAGGGGACATGTTGACAGTATTAAGGGGACATGTTGGCAGTAATACGGGGACATTCTGACAGTATTAAGGGGACATTCTGACAGTATTAAGGGGACATGTTGGCAGTAATACGGGGACATTCTGACAGTATTAAGGGGACATTCTGACAGTATTAAGGGGACATTCTGACAGTATTAAGGGGACATTCTGATATTATTACGGGGACATGTTTACAGTATTACGGGGACACGTTGACAGTATTATGGGAACATGTTTACAGTATTAAGGTTAAGGGGACACGTTGACATTATTATGGGGACACATTGAAATTATTACGGGGACATGTTTACAGTATTAAGAGGACATTCTGACAGCATTAGCTCAGTGGCCCCTGGACAACATTCATGCAACAAACGCACATTTGCTCATTGAGTAGTGTAAACCTATTTGTTGTGTACTCACTGCAACATGATGGTTCTTGGCAATGGCAAAGCTGACAACTGCTGCCGGGACACTCTGAAACAAACACACACACAAATACTAATCTCACTCTGTAGCTCTCAAGCCTGGCACGCATGATTACACAAATATAGTACATACTCCCAATATTTGCTTGCCTGCAGTGCTATGCTGTTTCATAGGCACCAGGTGTTAAACGTTTTTGTAAATGGGCAGATTTGTCTTTATTTTAATGAACATGATTAGAAGCACGTGTCTCTGCTCTTGTAAGGGTTCTATTTTGAAGGTACTGTACTATCAAGTAACAATAATTATCATAATAATAACAACGATCATGAGGATCAGCCTGTTTTCAGACTCTGGTCAGCTGAGAGCCACTCACCGAGCCTGCAGCACAGCGTAGATAGTCCATAGCAGCAGGAAACACATTGCCCAGGTAGAGAGAGAAGCCTGCTGTGACCAACAGACTGCTCTGTGAACCACACACACGTGCACACACACACACACACACACCGCACAATGGTTAGCATGTAAACCGCCAAGAGGAGAGTTCACTTACCAAAAAGTTGTCTCCCCCACCCCTGTTTTCTTTTCTCACCCCTGTGAGGAGGTTGTACATTCCCCCTTTGAGGGATGATTTTATGCTCGTGTTTTTCTGTCTTCAAACCCGAATGTGAATGGAATAACCCGATGTATGTGCTCTCTCTAACCAATCAAGGGCATTGAGTAATCAATAACAGCAGCACAGGGTTTTTGGAATACCACATTTGTCCATCCCTTTAACTCTTGACCTCCCGACCTCTCACCCCAATGAGGACGCTGTAGAGCCACGTCCTGTAGCTGAGGCAGGGGTGCATGGGCTTCTCAGAGTGGGCAAGCTGCAGGTCACTGGCCCTCACGTCCACCGTGTAGCTCTCTGGCCGCTCCCTCTCCGCACAACCCCGCCGGCCCACCGTACCCCCGCCACCCCCCCTCTCCAGCGTGGGCATCTGGGTGTAGCTGAACTCCTCCATGGCAGACAGATCGTCCCGCTGCATCATAGTGAGAGATGAGTGACAGCGCACCCAGATAGTCCAATGGGACGGTCACACTGGGTCTGAGGAACCTGTGTGTGTCTGGCAGAGCGGACATGAACCTGTTACTGCAGTGGGTTAAATCTTCCTGGGGTCCAAACACATTAAGGCACTTACATTACATATAAAACAAAAGATAAAACAATACATCATATAACATTATTACACCACTACACATCTACAATACAACATACCACCATACAGCGTTATTTCAATGTAGGTGTGTGTAGAGTACTAGCGTTTGTCTGCATATGCACGTGGCTGTACCTGTGTATGTGTCTCTTCCCAGTCCCCGCTGTTCCATGAGGGGTATTTTTATCTATTTTTTAAATCTGATTCTACTGCTTGCATCAGTTACCCGATGAGGAATAGAGTTCCATGTAGTCATGTCTCTATGTAGTACTGTGCGCCTCCCATAGTCTATTCTGGATTTGGGGATTGTGAAAAGACCTCTGTTGGCATGTCTTGTGAGGTATGCATGGGTGTTGAGCTGTGTGCTAGTAGTTTAAACAGACAGCTCGGTACATTCAGCTTGTCAACACTTCTTACAAAAACAAGTAATGATGAAGTCTATCTCTCCTCCACTTTGAGCCATGAGAGATTGACATGCATATCAATAATGTTAGCTACTCCTGTACATTTAAGGGACAGCCGTGCTACCCTGTTCTGAGCCAATTGTAATTTCTAAGTCCCTCTTTGCACCTGACCACACGACTGAACAGTAGTCCAAGTGTGACAAAACTAGGGCCTGTAGGACCTGCCTTGTTGATAGTGTTGATAAGAAGGCAGAGCAGAGCTTTATTATGGACAGACTTCTCCCCATCTTAGCTACCGTTGTATCAACATGTTTTGACCATGACAGTTTATAATCCATTGTTACTCCAAGCAGTTTAGTCATCTCAATTTACTCAATTTCCACGTTATTCATTACAATATTTAGTTGAGGTTTAGGGATGAGTGAATGATTTGTCCCAAATACAATGCTTGAGGTTTAAAAAATATATATTTAAGACTAACTTATTCCTTGCCACCCATTCTGGTACTAACTGCAGCTCTTTTTTAATAACCTCTTGAAGCTAGGGGGCACTATTTTTATGTTTGGAAAAATAACGTTCCCAAAGTAAACAGCCTATTTCTCAGGACAAGATGCTAGAATATGCATATAATTGACAGATTAGGATAGAAAACACAAGTTTCCAAAACTGTCAAAATATTGTCTGTGAATATAACAGAACTGATATTGCAGGCGAAACCCTGAGAAAAATCAAACCAGGAAGTGGCTTCTATTTTGAAAACTCCATGTTCCATAGCCTCCCATTGCTCCATTTAAAGGGATATCAACCAGATTCATTTTCCTATCGCTTCCTCAAGGTGTCAACAGTCTTCAGACATAGTTTCAGGCTTTTATTTTGAAAAATGAGCCAGAACGATAACGTCACGTCGTGGTCACATATGAGTTTTGCTAGCGCAACAGACTTTGGATAGGTATTGCTTTTCCCTCTCCAACTGTGAAAGACATTTGCGGTTAATATATTATCGATTATATATTTTAAAAACAACCTGAGAATTGATTATAAAAAACGTTTGTCATGTTTCTGTGAACATTACGGATATTATTTGGAATTTGCCTCATTGTCGTGACCGCTCTTTCCTGTGGATTTCTGAACATAACGCGTCAAACAAACGGAGGTATTTTGAATATAAAAATCATCTTTATGGAACAAAAGGAAAATTTGTTGTATAACTGGGAGTCTCGTAAGTGAAAACATCCGAAGATCATCAAAGGTAAATTATTAATTTGATTGCTTTTCTGATTTCCGTGACCAAGCTACCTGATGCTAAGTGTACTTAATGTTTTGTCATGTGATCGATAAACTTACACAAACGCTTGATTTGCTTTCGCTGTAAAGCATAATTTCAAAATCTGAGACGACAGGTGGATTAACAAAAGGCTAAGCTGTGTTTTGCAATATTGCATTTATGATTTCAAGAATATAAATATTTTTAGTAATATTATTTGACTGAGGCGCTATGCTATTCAGTGGTTGCTGATGACAATTATCCCGCTTAAGGGATGGGTAGCATCAAGAAATTAAGTGTTGCAGTCATTTAAGTAGATGTAGACACATTGGCTTTACTCAAAGCCAGTGGCATGTCATTAGTAAAGTGCAAAAATTTGTAAGTGGCCTAGACAGCTGCCCTGGGGAATTCATGATTCTACCTGGATTATGTTGGAGATGCTTCCATTAAAGAACACCCTCTGTGTTCTGTTAGACAGGTAACTCGTTATCCACAATATAGGGGGTGGTGGTGTAAAGCCATAACACATATGTTTTTCCAGCAGCAGACTATGATCAATAATGTCAAAAGTCACACTGAAGTCCAACAAAACAGCCCCCACAATCTTTTCATCATCAATTTCTCTCAATCAGTCATTTGAGTAAGTGCTGTGCTTGTTGAATGTCCTTCCCTATAAGCGTGCTAAAAGTTTGTTGGCAATTTGTTTACTGTAAAATAGCATTGTATCTGGTCAAACACAATTTTTTCCAAAGTTTACTCGGGGTTGGTAACAGGTTGATTGGTCGGCTATTTGAGCCAGTAAATGGGGCTTTACTATTCTTAGGTAGCGGAATGGCTTTTGCTTCCCTACAGGTCTGAGGGCACACACTTTCTAGTAGGCTTAGATTGAAGATATGGCAAACGGGAGTGGCAATATCATCTGCTATTATTCGCAGTAATTTTCCATTCAAGTTGTCAGACCCTGGTGGCTTATCATTGTTGATAGAAACATTTAAAAGGGTTCCAAAAGGGTTCTTCAGCTGTCCCCATAAGAGAACCCATTTTGGTACCCAAAGAATCCAAAAGGGTTCTACCTGCAACCAAAAATGGTTATTCAAAGGGTTCTCCTATGGGGACAGCCAATGACGGACTGGCCATCTTTTCCCAGTGGGCCGCTTGACAATTGGGGCCCATGCAACACAAAATATAAATTACCCCAGCCCCTGCTTAAATTAAAATAACCAAGTGCTGTGTGTCTGACTGGCCCATGCGACTGACTGGCCCATCTGTCAGCCTCTCTCTCCAGTGCCAATTACTTTTGGTCCAGTCCATTCTATCTTTACCTGGGCACCGCCCCTTTTCCCATCTCTGTTAACTAGGGCTCAAATCCCGTTAACGGGATCGATTTGACAACAGCCAACAACAGAAATCCCATAATTCAAATTCCTCAAACATACAAGTATTATACACAATTTTAAATATAAACTTGTTGTTAATCCAACCACAGTGTCCGATTTCAAAAAGGATTTACAACGAAAGCATACCATGCGATTATGTTAGGTCAGCGCCTAGTCACAAAAAAACATCAATTTTCCAGAGGAGAGGAGTCACAAAAAGCAGAAATAGATATAAAATGAACCACTAACCTTTGATGATCTTCATCAGATGGTACTCATAGGACTTCATGTTACACAATACATGTATGTTTTGTTCGATAAAGTTCATATTTATATCCTAAAATCTCAGTTGGCGCGTTATGTTCAGTAATGTTTTGCCTCCAAAACATCCAGTGATTTTGCAGAGAGGCACATCAATTTACAGAAATACTCATTATAAACGTTGATGAAAGATACAAGTGTTTCACATAGAATTAAAGATACACTTCTCCTTAATGCAACCGCGGTGTCAGATTTCAAAAAAGCTTTACGTCAAAAGCACACAATGCGATCAAAAAAGTTCCATTACAGTTCGTAGAAACATGTCAAACGATGTATATAATCAATCTTTAGGATGTTTTTATCACAAATCTTCAATAATATTCCAACCGGACAATTCCTTTGTCATAAGAAAGGAAAGGGACTGGAGCTCGTGCTCACGGCCGCGCGCGTGACTAAACTAAAGGCTTTCAGCCAGACCAGTGGTTGAAACAGCTCTTATATCACTCCCCTTTCACAATAGAAGCCTGAAAGAACGTTCTAAAGTCTGTTGACATCTAGTGGAAGCCCTAGGAAGTGCAATCTGACCCCATTTACACTGGATATTGAATAGGCAATCACTTGAAAAACTCCAAACCTCAGATTTCCCCCTTCCTGGTTGGATTTTTCTCAAGTTTTTGCCTGCCATATGAGTTCTGTTATACTGACAGACATTATTTTAACTGTTTTGGAAATTTTAGAGTGTTTTCTATCCAAATCTACTATGCATATTCTAGCTTCTGGACCTGAGTAACAGGCAGTTTACTTAAGGCACGCTTTTCATCCGGACGTGAAAATACTGCCCCATTGCATAAGAGGTTAAGTGGTGACATTTGGACAAATAGTGGAGTGGAGCAAGATGGACAAACAAAAAGAGACGTACTACAGCAAACTTTCTAAATGTTGAAGTCATTGTTATGCATGAATGGTTATGATTATTGACAAGTTAGTACTTAGAGACTAACCACCAATGTACAGTTGTGTCCAAAAAGTTTTGAGAATGACACTAATATTAATTTCCACAAAGTTTGCTGCTTCAGTGTCTTTAGATATTTTTGTCAGATGTTACTATGGAATACAAAATTATAATTACAAGCATTTCATAAGTGTCAAAGGCTTTTATTGACAATTAAATGAAGTTGATGCAAAGAGTCAATGTTTGCAGTGTTGACCCTTCTTTTTCAAGACCTCTGCAATCCACCCTGGCATGCTGTCAATTAACTTCTGGGCCACATCCTGACTGATGGCAGCCCATTCTTGCATAATCAATGCTTGGAGTTTGTCAGAATTTGTGGGTTTTTGTTTGTCCAACCGCCTCTTGAGGATTGACCACAAGTTCTCAATGGGATTAAGGTATGGGGAGTTTCCTGGCCATGGACCCAAAATATTGAAGTTTTGTTCCCCGAGCCACTTAGTTATCACTTTTGCCTTATGGCAAGGTGCTCCATCATGCTGGAAAAGGCATTGTTCATCACCAAACTGTTCCTGGATGGTTGGGAGAAGTTGCTCTCGGAGGATGTGTCTGTATAATATCAGTCTGTCCCTGATGTTTTTCCTGGAGAGAAGTGGCTTCTTTGCTGCCATTCTTGACACCAGGCCATCCTCCAAAAGTCTTCGCCTCACTGTGCATGCAGATGCACTCACACCTGCCTGCTGCCATTCCTGAGAAAGCTCTGTACTGGTGGTGCCCCGATCCCGCAGCTGAATCAATTTTAGGAAACAGTCCTGGCACTTGCTGGACTTTCTTGGGCACCATGAAGCCTTCTTCACAACAATTGAACCGCTCTCCTTGAAGTTTTTGATGATCTGATAAATTGTTGATTTAGGTGCAATCCTACCTGCAGCAATATCCTTGTCTATGAAGCCCTTTTGTGCAAAGCAATGATGATGACATGTGTTTCCTTGCAGGTAACCATGGTTGACAGAGGAAGAACAATGATTCCAAGCACCACCCTCCTTTTGAAGCTTCCAGTCTGTTCTTCGAACTCAATCAGCATGACAGAATGATCTCCAGCCTTGTCCTCGTCAACACTCACACCTATGTTAATGAGAGAATCACTGACATGATGTGAGCTGGTCCTTTTGTGGAAGGGCTGAAATGCAGTGGAATTTTGGGGGGGGATTCAGTTCATTTGCATGGCAAAGAGGGACTTTGCAATTAATTACAATTCATCTGATCACTCTTCATAACATTCTGGAGTATTTGCAAATTGCCATCATACATACTGAGGCAGCAGACTGTGAAAATGTATATTTGTGTCATTCTCAAAACTTTTTGCCTTGACTGAAGACCATTTTTCTTGCAAAAGGATTTAACGATGGAACAAAACCTAAAAAAAATGATAAACGTTGGTTATGTATTTCTTAACAACATAGCTGTGTTCTTCCGTGAATCCTACCAGAGGATGAACATTTGGGAGAAGGAGAGCAAGGACCAAAGACACAGACGTCTTGCTCCAATTGGAGAGACACGCTGGTGGGATAAAGACAGTGCCTTAAAGAAAGGCTTTGGAACTTTTGGAAATCCAGATGAGGGTCTGTATGTTGATGTCCTTCTCACTCTGTCAACCATACAAGATCAGAAAAACATCAACACCATTGCATGGGTCAAAGCACAAGGATACATTGAGGGGTTGCTGAAGTATGAAACAATACTTACAGCTCAGATATTCCTCAGAATTATTCAGGTCACCTCACCAGTCTCAAAATATCTTCAAACAAGTGGAATGGACATTCTGTCTGCGCATCGTATGGATGTGTCTACAGAGGAGCAGCTGAAAGGAACATCAAGAGATTTTGAAAAAGTCAAGGCTGCTGCAGACCCATTTGTCCAGTGGGCCAACAGAAAGTTGCAGGAACGGGATGAGGAAACAGAGCTAGGAGTTAGAGACCACTCTGCCAACGAAAAGGGCTAGAAAGAAGGAAACCATGCCTGGAGATATGGCACAAGATGAGACTTGGGCAGAGAGTGCATACAGGATTGGTGTCCATAATCAAATTCTGGATACAATTATAGATAGCATCCATCGGCAATTTCTGTGTAATGGCACTTTGTATGCCGACATGGCTCTTCTGGACCCTAAACACTTTAGTCAGCTAACATCCAGTGCCAGTGACAGCCCTTCCACAGACAGCCCTTCAATAACTAAGACAATGTTTTATCAAATTTGACAGCAGAGCAACGGTGACCAATTTACAGAGTGAGCTCATGAGTCTGGTAGAACAGTGGACTAGGTTAAAACTTCTTGGTGACAGGGGGCAGTTTTGAGTAGCATGGATGAATAAGGTGCCCTGAGTAAACTGCCTGCTACTCTGTCCCAGATGTATGCATATTATTAGTAGTATTGGATAGAAAACACTCTGAAGTTTCTAAAACGGTTTGAATTATGTCTGTGAGTATAACAGAACTCATATGGCAGGTGAAAACCTGAGACAAATCCAACCAGGAAGTGGGAAATCTGAGGTTTTGTAGTTTCATTTAAGTGATTGCCTATCCAATATGCTGTGTCTATGGGGCCAGATTGCACTTCCCAAGGCTTCCAGCAGATGTCAATAGTCTTTAGAAAGTTGTTTGAGGCTTCTATTGTGGAAGGGTGTCGAATAAGAGCTGTTTCAACAAGTGGACTAGGCTGTGGCCAATCAGTTGTTTACTGCTCGGTCACGCCGTGCCTTCTTTTTCCTCTGTAATGAATACGCTATTGTCCAGTTGGAATATTATTGAAGATTTATTATAAAAAGACCCTAAGGATTGATTGTAAACATCGTTTGACATGTTTCTACAAACTGTAATGGAACTCTTTTGACTTTTCGTCTGGATTTTACACTCGCGCACTGTGCCTTTGGAATAGTGAACCAAACGCGCGAACAAAACGTAGGTATTTGTTTTTAAATATGAACGTAATCGAACAAAATAAACAGTTCTTGTAGAAGTGGGAGTCCTGGGACTGCATTCCAACGAAGATCAGTAAAGGTAATTGAATATTTATAATGCTATTTATGACTTTTGTTGACTCCACAATTTGGCGGGTAACTGTATGGCTTGCTTTTGTGGCTGAATGCTGTTCTCAGATTATTGAATATTGTGCTTTTGCCGTAAAGCTTTTTTGAAATCTGACACAGTGGTTGCATTAAGAACAAGTTTTTCTTTAATTCTATGTAAAACATGTATATTTCATCAAAGTTTATTTGATGTGGCTCTCTGCAATTTCTCCAAATGTTTTGGAGGCACTTCTGAACATGGCATCAATGTAAACGGAGGTTTTTGGATATAAATATGAACTTGATCGAACAAAACATACATGTATTGTGTAACATTGAGTCTCGGGAGTGTCATCTGATGAAGATCGTCAAAGGTTAGTGATTCAATTTATCTATACTTCTGCTTTTTGTGACACCTCTCTTTGGTTGGAAAATGGCTGAATGCTTTCTGTGACTAGTTGCTGACCTAACATAATGATATGTTCTGCTTTCGCCGAAAAGCCTTTTTGAAATCGGACACCGTGGTTGGATTAACAACAAGTTTATATTTAAAATGGTCTAAAATACTTGTATGTTTGAGGAATTTGAATTATGAGATTTCTGTTGTTTTGAATTTGGCGCCCTGCAATTTCACTGGCTGTTGGCGAGGTGGGACGCTACCGTCCCGAACGATCCCAGAGAGATCAAAATAATCGTGATTTGAAGAATACACAACCAGGACTATGGAGGACTATGGACCTGAAGGAAATGAAGACGACGTGGAGATGGGGAACAGGAGCTGTTCATCTTGCAAGGACTGTCCAGTGTGTTGCTACCGTATTCTTAGTCAGTACAACCTATTGACCGACGCATACCACATCCTGGGCCTTGCTTAGAAGTTCCTACTTACCCTGTCAGTAACCCAGGTAGCTTGCGAGCCGAGCTTCTCTACTCTGAAATTCATCAACAGTAGGCAAAGGATCACTCTATTTCAACAGCACCTGGAGGCTTTTATGGTCATGGCTACTGAGTGAGATGTTTTAACGGCCCTAGACCATGACCTGGTTATAGATGGCCTTGATGAGAGAAGTGAGCTGCTGCAGAAATGGCTAATTTAACAAGGTAGGAAATATGTTTATTTTAATTTTATTCTATGACTTGCCTACTCACCCGTCTTTTCACCCACAAATGTCTTCCTGTATTGTTTATTTTACTGGTCAGATGGTCCCAGAGATTCTCGCCACCTTGCTGCCAGTGCCATTGTGCCAATATGTGCTCCTTCCAGCCAGCCTCCCCCTAAGAGCAACACATCCCCCTTGTTCTATTTTACATCTATTTTACTAAAGTCGTTGTTTTAAATATTGTTCAGTAATCTTATTTTTCATAAAGTGTGGCGTGGGTTGTGTGGATGGTGGTGTATCGCTGGGGGGTTTTGGTGGGCCGGTCTGAGTCAAAAAGTCCAGGGCCATTTTTCATTCCCAGTTCGTCCCTGGGGACAGCCGAAAAACCCTTTAAGGTTCTAGATAGACCCTTTTTTTCTAAGAGTATAGAAACACGTGCTTTTAGGCAGTTTTTTGTTGTTGAATAATATTGATTAATTATGAAAATAAGAAAAATATGAATAACCTTCCACCCATGGTCTTTTGACTGCAGGAAAGGGCTCCAACACTTTGTCAGAAGTACAGAATCAGTATCTGACATTTAGGCACTTTGAGGAATCAGAATCGGGATCAAACAATAACATCAATATCTTTGGTTCTTTAGGGAGATAAAATGGCTACACAAATGGAAATAATAAGTTATTTCAGTAAATTATCAGTTGTTAAATAAGGATTTGGCACAAAGTGTCAAAAGACAAAATAGTTTTCTTTACCATTAATCTTGATTTCTTGAATCTTCTTTCCAATAAAAAATATAGAAGATCAACAAGATGTATTATGAGTTATATTCATCAAAGTAGTTCAGACTAAACAACATCTGAGAGCATTATGTACCTCTGGGTACATAGGGGCGGCAGGGTAGCCTAGTGGTTAGAGTGTTGGACTAGTAACTGAAAGGTTGCAAGTTCAAGTCCCGAGCTGACAAGGTACAGATCTGTCGTTCTGCCCCTGAACAGGCAGTTAACCCACTGTTCCTAGACCGTCATTGAAAATAAGAATTTGTTCTTAACTGACTTGCCTAGTTATATAAAGGTAAAATAAATAAATAAATCAAATGTACCTCTCTGTGAAAATGGTGTGTAGGAAAAATAGGTATAAGTTTGAGTGGATAGAAGATAAAAATGGGATATCAAGGAACAAGATCAATACAAATGGAAGTACACGCAATTGAATGTTCACACATCAATGAATCCTACAGAACTTCAAAAACAACACCCACTCCCTCTCTCTTACAGGTCTCATCTGACTCAAACACCCCCCTTTCCACCCTCTCATCTCCCGTTCCCTTGTCTTCCTCTCCCACTCACCTGTTTAGTTGTCCGTCTTGTAGTATCTCCCCAATTTATCTACCCACAAGATCTATCTCAAAGAACACACAGCAATTTTATAATCCCATATAGAAGACACTTGTTTTTGTCGTTCGGAAAGCAGTTTCTTCCCTCTCCCCCTCTCTCTCCCACCCTCTCCCACTCTCACCCTCCCTCTCTCTCACTCTCTTTAGAAGAGACAACAAAATTCTGGAGCTAGCTGTTTTCAAAGAGGGGAACAAAAACCCATGCCTCTCAGGCTGCCAGCGCGTTCTGTGCCAGAGGCATACAGCCTGTGAATGACAAAGAGGGGAGAGGAGAGGCGGAAAGGAGAGGAGGAGGGGAGAGAAACAAGGGGAGAAGGGGCTCGCGCTAGGGGCAGAGATAGATAGGGCAGACCACCTTTCCCTTCTGTCCTTCCACCCATCTACTCACACACCCAGAACATACAAACACACTTTAGCTAATACACAGAGTCAGGCCCAGATACTTGGTCAAACACACGGACACACACAAATTCCGTAAGGTATGGGGACAAACAGTCACACACACACACACACACACACACACACACACACACACACACACACACACACACACACACACACACACACACACACACACACACACACACACACACACACACACACACACACACACACACACACACACACACACACACACACACACACACACACACACACACAGTGAGAATAATCTCATTGTTTCAGTTAAATAACTCTGGGTTCTCCCCTCTAGAAGTTCCCCCTGCTCCTTGCCATTGCCTGACCAACAGTTGCTAGCTACACTTCACAGTCCAGTAAATCAAATTGTCCGGCTGGGCTTTAGAAAAGAGGAGACAGAGAGGCATTTGGTTCACGTGATTTCATGCCACATCTGCAACAGCTAATCTGATGGAAAGTTTCCCCATAATACTTTTCCCTAAATTACATCCTTTTGAATATAATTAGTGTTTGTTTAAAGTGTTTGTGTGTGTGTTTAAAGTGTGTGTGTGTGTGTGTGTGTGTATGTGTGTGTGTGTGAGAGAGAGAGAGAGAGAGAGAGAGAGAGAGAGAGAGAGAGAGAGAGAGAGAGAGAGAGAGAGAGAGAGAGAGAGAGAGAGAGAGAGAGAGAGAGAGAGAGAGAGAGAGAGAGAGAGAGAGTGTGTGTGTTCCCGCAAGCAGGGATTCCATTCAGACTCTGAACAAAGCAGTATACTCTTGGTTTAAAATTGTTCCTGGACAGCCGTTTCCATGGATACTCTTCAACAACTCCTCCACCCCTCCACCTTCCTCCGTCCCCTCTACACACACTGGACAATTCAACAAACGTAAGACACAGAATGGCTGCTCAGTCTCAGCAAAGCATAGGCCTTTAGTTCAACACAGTACCATTCTGTGTCTAAGGTCACAGCAGAGCACAGAGTTGTCGATCTATCATGTCTGAGTTTTGAAGAAGTTTGAAGCAGTGGAGAGTAGAATAGAATATCATGTAATATAATCCTTAAGGCCCCATAGGTGAATTTGTATGGCAACATAAGTAGGCCTACATACATCTTGTGGGAGAGGACAAGTTCCTCTTAAAAACCTATCTATCCTGCACCTGGGGTCTATCCTCCACCTCTTTAAGGAATACCTAGGATAGGATAAGTAATCCCTCTCATCCCCCCTTTAAGATTTAGATGCACTATTGTAAAGTGACTGTTCCACTCGATGTCATAAGGTGAATGCACCAATTTGTAAGTCGCTCTGGATAAGAGCGTCTGCTAAATGACTTAAATGTAAATGTAATGTTAAATGGGTGTCCTTATAGTCCTGCCATGTTGTACATGAGGAGTAATGGTTTTATTTTTGATTCATTATGTTGTTTGGCAGGCCAGATACACTTGGCTGCTGCTACAGACAGACAGACAGACAGACAGACAGACAGACAGACAGACAGACAGACAGACAGACAGACAGACAGACAGACAGACAGACAGACAGACAGACAGACAGACAGACAGACAGACAGACAGACAGACAGACAGACAGACAGACAGACAGACAGACAGACAGACAGACAGACAGACAGACAGACACAGACAGACAGACAGACAGACAGACAGACAGACAGACAGACAGACAGACAGACAGACAGACAGACAGACAGACAGACAGACAGACAGACAGACAGACAGACAGACAGACAGACAGACAGACAGACAGACAGGCTGGCTGGCTGGCTGGTTGGCTGGCAGACTGGCAGACAGACTGGCAGCCAGCATGGTGGCCTCAATTTGATAATAAATAACATCCAACTGCACAATGAATCTAAACAATCTGTCACATAAACAGCCAAGGGAGAAAACACTGTGGAGAAGGAAAAGAGTAGAGTTGGGAGTCCATTATGCAGCAGTTCATTGATGCTATAGCACTGTTCCGTAAAGTAGAACCACAGATTCTTGACTAGAGAAGAGAAGAGCGGAGTACAATGGCACACCTGTTTTCTCTGCACTGCTTTTACAATGGCACTGATTCTCTCTTCTCCCTTTTAAACTCTATCTCTCTTCTTCGTCCGAGTGTCTCTCTCTTCTTCTCGAATGCTGACTACTTATCTCTGACCACTTTTATTCTCTCCCTCTAGACACAGAGTTACTTTGCTAAGAATATCACAATCCTGTTTGTATAATGCCTTATTTACACGGTGCATTGTATGTGTTCCCAGCATTGAGTCCTGTCTATTGGGCTCCAGCAGTGCTCTGCAGGCATTCTAGCCCAGGATCCAAACTGATATGCCCTCTTTCGTGGAGTGAGATGATAGTGAAAGGGATCATATCACGTTGGACACCAGGTTAAAGGCATTCACATCTAATGATCACAGATGGGTTGAACAGTTGCACAAGACTACGTCGTCAGGATTGTATTCTAAGGCTACATCCCGATTTTCCAAACTTCTCCCAAAGTGTGCCCTTCCGCACTCACTGTCATGGATTTAAAACCATTGGATTGGCATAAGCATTGGCTGGAGGCAGTTTCCACCACTTTTAAATCAATGACTGGAAGACTGCAAGTGCACACTGAGCGAAGGGTGGAGAATTGGAATGCAACCTAAAACTCACTCATTCTCTGTAGTACAGCTTGCTAAGTGTGTGGTCCCTGGCTGGGATCGAAGACAACCATCCAAACCTTCCGCCATGGGGATCTAGCTAATGACAGAACACCAGATGGCAAATCCACAGGTTCCAACAACAACTGGAAAACATTTATTTAGGTTTGAAGTTTTCACAGCAGGAAAAAGAGTTGAGATTGTTGTCGAGCCAAGAATTGTACCAGTTGAGAGAGGATTCATATAATTATTTATATTAATCTTTATAGAGGAAGTAACACATTTACATGTGGTTTCACAATGTCTGGAAAACACAAAAGACGCTTCTCCGGTTTAAGATTTAAGACCCTGGTAATATTTTGAACCAGGCCCCTAACCATAAAATGTCTCAGAGTACGTGTGCTGATCTAGGGCCTGTTTTAGCCTTTTAGATCATAATGAATAAGATGAAACAGACAGGAGGGCTTGATCCTAGATCAGCACTCCCACTCTGAGACACTTTTTGAATACAGATCCAGGCCCTTTGTCGTTCTCCCCTGAAATGAAGACACCAGTACACTTCTACACATTTAGAGATTCATGCTGACAGTATCACTCCTCTACTCCTCCCACTCCCTCCTACAGTCTCATGCCACTCTTAAACCAAAAGGAACACAAACAAAACAGTCATTCTCGTGACATGCAACTTGAAACATACAGAACGATAATACATTGCAAAGAAGAGCGTTTTTTTTACAGCAATATTCAATGGTGAGACGCATGAGAAGAAACATCTGTAGGATATATACATTAACTTACAGGAAGAGCCAAAGCTCTGTGTTTTATTCACAATATTTACACAGTTCTAACAGCGGATGAAGGAAGGAAATGTGTTCCTGCGTTCTCCAGCTTTCCCAAACGTAGCTTGAAGAATTTCCCAATACCTCTCTCCTTTGAATGACTCCTTTGAAAGATATGAACACATTACAAACAGTATGTCCATATATCACGTTACATTTAACAGACCTAGGTTCAAATACTATTTGAAATCGTTTTACATCCTTTTAAGAAATGGGCGATTGAGCTTCCCTGTTGCAATGGAACCAATATATTAGTCGCAAAAGTGCAAACCCCACCCATCTGACACTCCAGGCAGACTAGATTTCAAAAAGTATTTGAACCCAGGTCTGCTCTTATGTTTAGTTTGGCTAGGTCCAGTCACAAATAGACTATAAAGCTATGTAGGATTGCAGAACAATGCTAAGAAAAGTACCAACAACGATTCTGTCCAGAATACAAGTGGACAATGGCAGGTTTGACTGCAGTCTGGAGACTAATTTCAAGGAGCGAAGCAATGTTGACTGGAGCTTTACAAATGATCCCAGACACACACACTCTTCTCACTGGGTCTCAGTGATATAGTCCCACTATTGCTTTGATCAATCAGCTTTACTACAGCTCTACAGAAATATCTGAGGTTCCAGCGCTGTCCACTTTGCCTAACTGCTCGGACCTATAGGCTCAGTAGGCTGCAGGGGAATGGCAATGACGTGAGTCAGCACAGCAAGTGATTCAATAGCGTTACTGTCGATTGTGGTTCAGTACAGGTATGTATTGTACTGGGGACAATGGTGACAGATAGACAGTTCCAGTCCCAGTAGCAGCTCAATCAATCAACCAACCAATCAATCAACCAATCAGACGATGGAGCCCTTGGAGGAGGACAGGTGGATGGACTGGATGCGGATGCCCAGGGTCTTCTCCAGGTCCAGCAGTACGTTCGTGGCGGGGCTGCCTGGGGGCGTGTCGTATAGCAGCGTTTTGAAGGGCTCCAGCTCGATCAGCACCACCATGTTCTTCAGGAAGTAGCCCTCGATGTAGGCAGCCAACTCTGGGGAGTCCAGGAACTGATAGAGCGAAAGGTTGGAGAACAGATGAGTGTTACCTAGTTTGAGATGTATGCCAAACCTATTCATTTTTGCTCACACGCACACACATGCCTACAGTGCGTACTGCAGCAGCACAGACAAACACAGACACCTAGCAGGCAGGCAACCACGGGCAAAGATTTTTACACATGATCACACGCACACTTACGGCCTCACACACACACACACACACACACACACACACACACACACACACACACACACACACACACACACACACACACACACACACACACACACACACACACACACACACACACACACACACACACACACACACACACACACACACAGTAGACATGCACATGGCAACCCCCAAACCCAACCATCCACATATACATCCATTCTCAACTCAACTCGACCCTCTCACCTTGGTGTGGCTGTAGATCTCCACACAGGTTTCTGTGTTGATGTTCTTAGAGCAGATGACCTCACAGTGCCTCTGCAGCGCCTCCAGTTGGAAGAACTTGGCCGCTGACAGCAGCTGCACACACCAGAAAAGAGGAGTTATAGCCTGGTAGCATCTATTTGTGCTGCCTTAACTCCTGGCCTATGGTCACAACGACACAAATCTGGGACCAGGCTAGGTAAAGTATTACATGTTGTTGGACATATATTGTATTACTGCTTCTCACGAACTGTGACAAATAGAACATGAATCTTCTCATATCAGGTATCTACATTGATGCATCCATATCAGATTCACTGCATCGTAGAGGTTATGACTCAGCACGACTGACAATGTCCAGGAGTGAGCTACTGTACCAGTCTTACCTCCATAACCTCTGTGTTTCTGATGTGCAGATGCTCCGTCCCACCGCAGTACAGGTATTGCATCACCAGCTGTAACAGTAGTGAGAACTGACGTTTACACAACGTTCATAAAACCAAGAGTCAGTCGACCTGGAAATGGATTTGTCATGGGAAATAATGTGGGTTCTTTTTGTTGTTGTTGTATGAACAGTCCATTTTGAGAACGTATCACAACATTGCATGATCTATGCAGGGCCGTGCACAGACCTTTTTAAGGGGTAGGTGCTCAAACAAAAAAAGGGCACCCAAAAAAAAAGATTTTCTGCACGAACCAGACACAGACACAGCAATTATGACTTTGATTATTAAGTTACATAAAAGCAATAGATGGCCAAATATTAATGGCTAATTAAATGACCTGTGTTGGGGAGTAGTGAACTATATGTAGTTCAGCTAGTAATTGAACTACATTTGCCAGTAGCTTGGTGGTGGCTTATCTAAATTCAAATCCACTAGTGTTTTTAGTAGATAATGACCTTTTTGCCATGTAGTGGTGTAGCTAACTACAGGAACTAAACAACAGAATATGGGTAAAGTAGGTAAGAATTGACTTTCTTTTTCAGCATCAGACCTGCCTAATTCTCACTTGAAACAGAGTTGTTGTGTTTAATAGGCTAAATGGACACATTCTGTTAACATCTGACCCAAAAATGACCTGTTCATGCAATTTGTAGTCTACGACATTTCAGATTTACATATTGAACATTTAAGTAGTTTCGATGTAGTGAACTACTTTTTCAAAGTACCTTTAGTTAAGTCAACTATCTGTTTCTTAAGTGTAGCTGTAGGGTAGCTTAACTTCTTCCAGTGTGAAGTGATTGGTAGCTTGGTAAACTATATTTTCAGAGTAGCTTCCCCACACTGTAAATGACACATTTTTAACAATGACTTGCGGGCAGTGGGTTCAGCGCAACAATAAAAGGGTACTTTAGAAACTGGAAGAGGAAAGTGGCATGTGGTCTGCACAGATAGACCCCGATCTGTGCATGTGTCTGGATCGTTTCTGGATCTATCTATCGATAGGATCAGATTGTAAGGGGAAAACACACATCTAAGTAAACAGAACGGTCGTTTTCTCTTTGAACATACCAGGAATATGTTGTATTTGACGTGGCTGATTTCAATACATGTGTTTTCAGCAGCTGGTCTGTTCGCCAGAAGAGACTTAAACCTTGAGGAGAGGAGCGAGAAAGAGAGACAAATACAAACCAGATAGAGAAAATGAGGAATTACAAACCTTATCTTGGTTGATATTACCGTAGTAAACCTTGATTCACAATCGTTTCAATCATGGTCTTTACACTTCCCCCAATGAAAACCGTAATCACTGTTGTGATCAAGTCATACACTGTATTCTATGGTACAGAGTAAAACACAATGACTGAAAAAAAAATGTGTATTTTACGGTATAGAGAAAGTAATGGTTCCCATCCATTTAAATATGATCCAGGTTTTTACAAGGCCCCTCACACATACCACCAGATCTCCAGAACACGTCAACAGAGCATTTGTCAAGGACATCCACCATCTTGTGACAAGTCCTCACTCACTGTATGACCTATCGGGTCAATCATCCTTAATGACATGTGACAGGAACTGAAGTGAGAGTATTCTTAGGGTCCCAAAGGCCGGAGAAAATGACATTATGGATCAACGCACTGACAATATAGACACAGTCTCTACACATATCTGCAGTCAGTCATATTGTTCATCATTGTGTAGCCAATGTGCAATCGCTGTGCGTGTGGGTGTGTGTCAATGGTGTAAACAGAGTACAGATGGCGCAAGTATCCAGATCTATATGGTGAAACACAAGCACATTTGAAATATAGGGATCAAATGACCTCGGCATTAATGGTTTTGAGTTATGTATGGGTAGTTGGGGACAGGAGTGTTTAGTGACCTGATCAAGAAAAGCTCTCACTTTCCCTCAGATAGATTGGGGGGAGTTTATACCTTTTCACTTACACTTATCCAATCATTTCAGATCTAGGGGCAAGGGGAAATGTAGGAATATGCTAGGATGCAGTTTAAGCCTATCCAAGATTAGAAATCATGATTGGAGAATCTCTGTTGAAAGTGTGTTTTAGTCCAGGACTAGGTTAATCTGTGTCCAGAAAACTTGCCCTGTGTGTCTGTGTCTGTCTGTGTGTGTGAGAGAGAGAGAGAGAGAGTGCAGTGCAGCGTTCTGACCTGCCGGAGGCGGTGAAGAGCAGGACTTTGTGGGCGTAGAAGGGCTTGCCCTCCACCAGGAAGGTCACATCTGACATATCCTTGTTGTTCAGGAAGTGAGGGTCTGGAAGGCACACAGATTCATCATGCATTCCAAGTCACTTCTGAATACCCAGTTTATTACTATCTTTAGCCACCAGATGGCACATGTCTATGTTCATGTGAATCTGTGCACTATATATACAAAAGTATGTGGACACCACGTCAAATTAGTGGATTTGGCTATTTCAGCCACACCCGTTGCTGACAGGAGTATAATATTGAGCACACCGCCATGCAATCTCCATAGACAAATATTGGCAGTAGAATGGCCTTACTGAAGAGCTCAGTGACTTTCAACGTGGTACCCTTTCCAACAAGTCAGTTCGTCAAATTTCTGCCCTGCTCGATCTGCCCCGTTCAACTGTAAGTGCTGTTATTGTGAAGTGGAAATGTCTAGGAGCAACAAAGGCTCAGCCGCGAAGTGGTAGGACATACAAGTTCACAGACAGGACCACCGAGTGCTGAAGCGCATAGTGTGTAAAAATGGTCTGTCCTCGGTTAAAACACTCACTACCGAGTTCCAAATTGCCTCTGGAACTGTTCATTGAGAGCTTCATGAAATGTGTTTCCATGGCCGAGCAGCCTAAGATCACCATGCGCAATGCCAAGTGTCGCCTGGAGTAGTGTAAAGCTCACTACCATTGGACTCTGGAGCAGTGGAAACACCTTCTCTGGAGTGATGAATCACGCTTAACCATCTGGCAGTCCGATGGACGAATTCGGGTTTGGCGGATGCCAGGAGAATGCTACCTGCCCGAAAGCATAGTGCCAACTGTAAAGTTTGGTGGAGGAGGAATAATTGTCTGGGGCTGTTTTCATGGTTCGGGCTTAGCCCCTTAACTCCAATGAAGGGAAAACTTAAAGCTACAGCATACAATTAATGACATTCTAGACAATTCTGTGCTTCCAATTTTGTGGCAACATTTTGGGGAAGGCCCTTTCCTGTTTTAGCATGACATTGCCCCCGTGCACAAAGCGAGGTCCATACAGCAGATATAGTTTGTCGAGATTGGTGAGAGCACAGAGCCCTGACCTCAACACCATTGAACACCTTTGGGATGAATTGGAACGTCAACTACGAGGCCAAATCGCACAACATCAGTGCCCGACCTCACTAATGCTCTTGTAGCATGGAAGCAAGTCCTCGCAGCAATGTTCCAACATCTAGTGGAAAGCCTTACCAACAGAGTGGAGGCTGTTATAGCAGTGAAGAGGGGACCAACTCCATATTAATACCCAGGATTTTGGAATGAGGTGTTCGATGAGCAGGTGTCCACATACTATTGGTCATGTAGTGTAATATGTAGAAGTCTAGCTATTGCTGCAAAGTGTCAAAATCCTAATTATAGTGCTCACCCAGGCGTGAGGTCTGTTTCCTCTTGATCTCTGTAAGTTTGGGGATGGGGTATGGCCCGTAGCACTGGGTGAAGATCACTGACAGCTGCTGGCTGATTACCTCATTCTGGAACGTAACAGACAGGAGGGGTTAGACATCAGACTGGTTTTATACACTCCTACCCACAATACATGGGTATTTATATACAACACTCCTACCCACAATACATGGGTATTTAAATGCAACACTCCATACCCAGTCTCTCCCATCAACCACAAACCATTAGCTGGTCGGAGGTCAGCGTTTATGCGAGAATTTAGTTCTGGGTTCAGAGATTACTCCATACCCATAATTTAAAAGGCATATTCATGTAGAGATATCCACTACCACATTCACTAACAAATCTTCAAATATCCCAAGTCACAAAGGCGACTAACTGATCAAGCACAGTAGCTCACAGTCAACCATTAGTAAAGGCCACTTGCAGACATCAGGTGACCCACTCCCTTTATCTGTGGATGGGGTGAGTATCACACTGATGTACTGTAGCTATAATGCTGTTGTATGTGCTGTATATCCACATGACGATGATAAACATAATATGTCGGGCTTGAGTGTGAGACGTCTCCAGGGACAGAATGGGCTTCTCCTGTTGGAGGGTGTGTCTGAGTCACTGTGTTTTGTACTAGAGCCTATGGGAGAGGAGGTAGAGGCGTAGTAGCATGCACACACCCGTCTCGCACACTCGCATGCATACGCGCACGCGCACACACACGCGCGCATACACAATGGACCGGTGCGCTTTATAGAACAATTCCCCTGTGTATTCAACAAATCTGCCTCCCTGCACCACGCTAGCATGACGCCTCCAACATCAATTACCAGCCACTTCACTCCACAAGGAGGTTCATGTGTTTTTTAAAACTTTCCAGGCAGAGGCTGAGCTCTCGTAGTTGTACAAACAAAAGCTATTAAAATGTGTCACATGGACACCTGATGTATACTCTCCTGAGAGACACAGTAGAACTACTGAAACATAACACAAGGCAAATTCTCATATCACATCGTGAACAGAAAAACAAATGTACAAATGTTCTCTGTGTCACCCCCTCTCTGTTGTGCGTCAGCCTTCCCTTGTGTGTGTTAAACAAGGAGAACACGGAGGTGTGAATAGACTGGCACACACTCAGTCTGGCTAGAGGAAGATGAATGTGTTCTACCTTGAAGTCACACATCATTAGCGGGGATATGACAGGACAAACAGTGACGGGGTCCCTGGGGTCTCAAAGAGATGGGGTCACTGCCTCTGCCATAGATCAACCCTGACAGGGACAAGGGCGGCTGCTGGAATGGGACAGGAGAGGGCAATCTGTGTCCATGTGTGTGTTTGTGTGTGTGTGAGAGAGAGAGAGAGAGAGAGAGAGAGAGAGAGAGAGAGAGAGAGAGAGAGAGAGAGAGAGAGAGAGAGAGAGAGAGAGAGAGAGAGAGAGAGAGAGCATAGGTGTGTGTGTGCTTAAGTGTGTGTGTGTATGTGTGTATTTATGTGTGAGTGCCCATGTGCATGTGTGTATTCATCTGCTCTCTCTCTCTCAGCAATAATGCACACACCCTACTACATGACAGGCCAAAAGTTAGATTGGAAATGAAAGGCATTCTATTGTGAGACTCAAAATAGGAGATTCTAGTGCTAATATATTACAGAGATATTCTGTTGGATCTAATGCTGCAGTGAATCTTGAGGAAAAAGAGAGGAGGTGGGTTTTTCAAGAATGGGTACTAAGTTATAACCGGAGGGCATAAATCATAAATCAAGGCACTAATTGAAATGGATTGGGCCTCTGGGTGATTCTGTCAGTCACTGTGAAGCTATGGGCTGTATTACATAATCACAGGAAGACAAATAGGTTGAGTTCCAAATGGAACCCTATTCCGTATTTAGTGCACCACGTTTGACCAGGGCCCATAGAAAGAAATTAGAACAACTATAGGTTATCTCTTCAGGGTCTGGCTGTGAGGCAGAGAGAAGACATGATTATCTTCACTGTCAGGAGAGAAAAGGAGACAAAGAGGGGCACATGGAGATGGAGACACGGGACAGAGAGTGATTGTGTGTTGGGATCTGATGACAACCTTCACATTGTGAATTGCCCTTTGAAATTCCTCTATTGTGTGTATTTTTGGTATGATCTTCCTGCAAAACTAATTTCCCTACGCAACAAATATGGTTGAAAGTTGACAGAAAGTGGAATGTGGATATGGAGAAAAGCAGAAGGCAGACAGTGACATATGCGCCCGACTCAGAGTAAGAGTGCTGATCTAGAATCAGTTTTGCCTTTCAGATCATAATGAATAAGAGGTGGGACCTGATCCTAGATCTGCAATCGTCTGAGACACTTTTTGAATAGAGGCCTGATATCCAGTCACCTTGCTGGCTCGTAGGATCTGAAACAAGAGGGGCAGGCCATGGGTGATGAGCTCCTGTGTGTACTCCTCCTCCTCGATACAGCTGAACTCCTTGAGCAGGCCCTGGATCAGTGGTCTCCGGTGCTGCAGGAAACATGTCCGCAGAGATTCCAGCCAGGTGTGCAACGTCCAGGGGACTCCTGAAACACACCAAAAGGCATTATGTATTAAAAAAAAGGTTCCAAATGGGTTCTTCGGCTGTCCCCATAGGAGAACCCTTTTTGGTCCCAGGAAGAACCCTTTTTGGGTTCCAGGTAGAACCCGTTTGTAGAAAGGGTTCTGTAGAACTCATTTATAGAAAGGATTCTACACGGAAGGCAAAAGGGTTCTACCTGCAACCAAAAACAGTTCTTCAAATGGTTCAGCCGAAGAACCCCGTAGCCCTTTCCTGCAGTCAATGACCAAAAGCACCCTCTTTAGCCTCATGGGTGGAATGTTTAATAATTCAATAATAACGTCTTTTAAAATTTAAACTGGACCAATATCCGGTGTTTCTATGTCAAACAGTTTTGTTCTATTTCTGTCTTCTGTGAATTACAGTACAAATCAAAAATACTCATTCAAGGATTCTCTTTATTTTTGCTATTTTCTGCATTTTAGAATAATATTGAGGACATCAAAACTAGGAAATAACACATATGGATTCATGTAGTAACCAAAAAAGTGTTAAACAAATACAAATATTTTTTATATTTTCAGATTCTTTAAAGTATTCACCCTGACATCTTTGCACATTCTTGGCATTCTCTCAAACAGTTTCACCTGGAATGCTGTTCCAAGAGTCTTGAAGGAGTTCCCACATATGCTAAGCACTTGTTGGCTGCTTTTCCTTCACTCTGCAGTCCAACTCATCCCAAACCATCTTGGGTTGAGGTCGGATGATTGTGGAGGCCAGATTGACTCCATCAATCTCCTTCTTGGTGAAATATCCCTTACACAGCCTGGAGATGTGTTGGGTCATTGTCCTGTTGAAAAACAAATGATAGTGGGACTAAGCCCAAGCCAGATGGGATGGCGTATCGCTGCAGTATGCTGTGGTAGCCATGCTGGTTTAGTGTGCCTTGAATTCTAAATAAATCACAGACAGAGTCACCAGCAAAGCACCCCCACACCATCACACCTCCTCTTCCATTCTTTACGGTGGGAACCACACATGCGGAGATCCTCCATTCACCTACTCTGCTTCTCACAAAGACACAGTGGTTGGAACCAAAAATCTCAAATGTGGACTCATCAGACCAAAGGACAGATTTACACCAGTCTAATGTCAATTGCTCGTGTTTCTTGGCCCAATTAAGTCTCTTCTTATTATTGGTGTCCTTTACTAGTGGTTTAACTTTGCAGCAATTTGACCATGAAGTCCTGATTCACGCAGTCTCCTCTGAACAGTTGATGTTGAGATGTGTCTGTTACTTGAAATCTGTGAAGCATTTATTTGGGCTGCAATTTCAGAGGCTGGTAACTGTAATGATCTCATCCTCTGCAGCAGAGGTAACTCTGGGTCTTCCTTTGCTGTGGCGGTCCTCATGAGAGGCAGTTTCATCATAGCGCTCGATGGTTTTTGCGACTGAACATGAAGAAACTTGAAAGGTTCTTGACATTTTCCGGGTTTTGACTGACCTTCATGTCTTCAAGTAATAATGAGCTGTAGTTTCTCTTTGCTTATTTGAGTAGTTCTTGCCATAATATGGACTTGGTCTTTTTCCAAATAGGGCTATCTTCTGTATACCACCCCTACCTTGTCACAACACAACTGATTGGCTCAAACGCATTAAGAAGGAAAGAAATTCCACAAATCAACTTATTTGCACACAAGTTAATTGAAATGCATTCCAGGTGACTACCTCATGAAGCTGGTTGAGAGAATGCCAAGAGTGTGCAAAGCTGTCATCAAGGCAAAGGGTGGCTACTTTGAAGAATCTCAATTATATTTTGATTTGTTTAACACCTTTCTGGTTACTACATGATTCCATGTTGTTATTTCATAGTTCATAGTCTTCACTATTATTATACATTGTAGAAAATAGTAAAAATTAAGAAAAACCCTTGAATGAGTAGGTCTGTCCAAACTTTTGACTGGTACTGTATCTTATCTTGCTTAATATTATAGACTTTAAGTGGCTGAAGTGTGAGTGATTGAAGTGAGAACACACTTAGAGAGCTCAGTGCAACTAGGAGACAAAAGGTAAACAAAACACAAGGTTGTTACACAAACAGCCAGGCCTTTATTCCAGTGGGAAAACGACAACAACACAGGCAGAAGATATATAGCTAACCTCATGTGACTGGGATGCAATGACCCCAGATGATTAAATCTCTTAGATTACAATGTATAGGGTGAGAATGTATATATAGTATAATGACAAAGGCTGCACGTATCTATAAGTAATCCCTCTCACCCCCCCCCCCTTTAAGATTTAGATGCACTATTGTAAAGTGACTGTTCTACTGGATGTCATAAGGTGAATGCACCAATTTGTAAGTCGCTCTGGATAAGAGCGTCTGCTAAATGACTTAAATGTAAATGTAAATCTATACTGTAACTACTGAGAAGGCCTACAGAATGTATATGTTGTTTAGAAATAATAAGACCATGGGTGAAAAGTCAAACATCTGTAGATCGTTTCCTGTTGCACGGTCACAGACATGCAGTTGACAACTTGACATGTTACTGATCTGGTCTATTGATTGTTTGTTGAGCCTCTATACCCGAGGAGGCTGGTGAGGGGAGGATGGCTCATAATTATGGTTCAAATGGAGTGAATGGAAAGGAAACCATTTGTTTGATACCATTCGTTCCGTTCCAACCATTAGCCTGTCCTCCGACTTAAAATGCCACCAGCCACCACTGATCTATCCCATACAGATGGACTATCCCAATAAAGTGTTACCAAGTATGCACTCACCCAGGCTGCGTATGTCGATGGTGATATCCACGTGTCCGTGTTCAGAGCTGTGGTACATGGCCTCTCTCAGGGCCTTGAGCTTGGCCTTGCCTGTCCGGACCAGGTCCAGCTGGGAGGGGCTCCTCTCCTCCAGGCCTCTCTCCTCCTCTGTCCCCTCAGCCAGGATCTCCTCCAGGGACAGCACGTCCCCTTTTCCCTTCTCTGTCTGGGACAGCAACTTACGGAACACGTTCCTGTACGTGGAGGATAGCAGACAGAAATATTTGTTAGTAGTGACAGTTGTGATAATGTAGTGATAATGGAAGGTATGATGATGTCAACACAAAACGATGCAATGTGAGTGTGTGGGGGAGGGGGGTGTCTGGTGTGTGTGTGTGTGTGTGTGTGTGTGTGTGTGTGTGTGTGTGTGTGTGTGTGTGTGTGTGTGTGTGTGTGTGTGTGTGTGTGTGTGTGTGTGTGTGTGTGTGTGTGTGTGTGTGTGTGTGTGTGTGTGTGTGTGTGTGAGGGTGGTTTGAAAGATGTGTTTTCTCTGTAAAGTGTTTTGATCATACTATGGAAGTGTTACCTGTGTCCATGTGCTGCTGCTAGACTGTAGGAGTTCAAGTCTCCCTGAGGGGCTGTAGAGATGCCATTACGGTACATAGTTCCCACCATGGGGTCTGCTCCCCGCTCCAACAGCAGACTGACCAGCTCAAAGTTACCTAGGGGGAATAGAATGTTGCCTGTCAAGTTCCGGGTCAAGTTGAGCTGAGAATGTGTGTATGAGGGTGGTTTGTTGCAGATGTTGTGTGCGTGTGTCAATCCATGCATGTGTACACGAGGCCGTAGTTGTACTCTTGTGTGTGTGAACATTTTCGCTAGTGTGCCTACAAATGTCAAATCTTAATTTGATCACCTTTTTGTTGCTGTGAAGTGTGCAGGAAATGCAAACTTGTAGTGTATTCAAGGTTAAAAAGGCTTCAGAATGTTGTAATTTCCACTTAAAAATATCCCAATTGACTTTCCCTAATGAAAAATGTATCAACCCCTACAAGAAATGTCCATTAATTTGAATCCACATAATAATTCACATTTCCTGTTGCTTCAGGATTATTCTCCTACTGTAGCAAACTGACTCAAATTAGTATCCTACATCTGTATATCCGCAAGGTGTCTGTGTGTGTGTGTGTGTGCGCATGAGTACGCTAGATCTCCCAGAAAAAGAAAACTTATAACAGTGCTGAATTATTTCCCAATGCGGGGCCCTGAGATTTCTCTAGGCAGGTGGTCAGCCCAAAATCCAGGACCTATTCATAACATCCCACTGCATCTTGTGGTTATTATCAGCAGGGCCATCATGATGTAGGCCACATTGGTTGTGCAAGGTCGGCTGCAGGCTGTCAGAGGCATGCTGTTCCACTAGTGTACCTGCAGCGGAGGCCAGCTGTAGCGGGGTCTCTGTGTAGTTCTCCATGCCATCCTGTAGGGAGCCCTCTACGTTGGCCCGAGCATCCAGTAGCAGCTGTGGAGGGCAGTGGGTGAGGCAGGGTTAAGGCAAGGGGGAGAAACGAGGAGTCAGACTTATCCTCACTCTCTGAAGGGTTGGTATGAGCATCAGTGGCCCATCACCAAGATAGACTCAGACAGCACAACCTGAACCACATACTGGATAGTACAATTTTACAGCCTGGCAGAACAGATGGCTTGGGAAATGGAGTGTGAAATTATGAAACTGAAAAGCCCCCAACCAAATCTGACTGAACATTACAGGTGCTTTGGGAAAGTTCTACCCCAAAGAGCCTGAACACTAAATCTGCATTTATTCAACCACAAATCCTGTTTTTCTTCTTTCCGCCCATGTGACTTCCATGTACTTCCGAAACCCCTCGATGAGGCTATGGAAAAAGTCCTGCTACACCTTTTCATTGAACAAGTAGAGCTAATTAGTTTTAGCAGTTCAGTGGAAAGATCGTTGCGATGTTGGTCCATTGTGTTTAATAACCATTAGCAATGTGGACAAACAGATTGTCCTGTTTCCATTAAGTTAATGCAGTGTGTGCTACGTGCACTTCAGCAGGAGGAAGTAGAGAATCGCACAATCGTTCAAACTAGTACATTTCATTTCAACCAGTTTCCATTGGGTTTTCAAGCTCAGGTCACTCAGCATTCAATGACATTTAATAGACATTACATACATAGGATTAGGAGAAAATACATTTTAGCTGTTATTATCACCATTTATGTCATGATAATAATAACCATGACACGATTGGGGTCAGTTCCATTTATATTCAGTCAATTCAGGAAGTAAATCAAACCTCTAAATCCAAATTTTCTCAATGCTTTTCAATTAAGATTTAAAAAAAACATTTTATTCCTGAATTGTCTGAATTGAAATGGAATTTACCCCCACCCTGCATGACACTATATGATGCACAATGAGAGGTGAACAGACAGAAAACACAATGAGGTGAGAAAGGATGACATCACTACCTGCACAACAGGGACATGTCCGTGTAACACGGCGAAAGTGAGAGGTGTCCCCTGGCGCGTTTCGGGGTAGACTGAGGGGTGCTTGTGCACTGTGTTTGGCACCTGGGAAGTCATCAGGGAGGTTCAGGGAAGAGAGATATAAAGCCATTAAAATTATAGTCTATGCAGCAAAGACAAGCAACTAAAGGAGGGTGTCTAAAGGAAGGAGAGCTGGGTCGTATTCATCAGGCACCAAACCGGGGGTGAGGGGGTGATTGAAACAAGTAGACCCTCCTTGGACTTACAGACAATAAAAAAAGCTAACTTTTGTTTTCTGCTCGCTTTTAAAACTTTTTCCGTTGCATGCCCTAATGACTACGACCCTGAGGTAATTAGCTAGTTAGCCTGCGGCAAAAGCCGACATCCTGCAGATTTTGTTGCTAAACCAACTCAGTCGATTCTGTCTAATTCTGCTTAACAGTGTAGTACTCAGATACTTTCCACTTTTCAATCTTTTCCAGCCTTGGTCTGTCTGTCTGGAGTCCAAGGCTGACCTAAGTTGACCTAACCTCAGTAACTAGACCACATTTCCTCTCAGGCAGACAGTCAATCAGGGGTTGAGACAACAACTGGGAGCACATGAATGTGAGGCTGTGAGCAGAGACCCGTGAACGAAGCACACACAATTCCCTCGAGCAACTCTCAGAGTCTCTGAAGCGGACACTCATTTTGAGCTTTTCTCTAATTGACTTTTCTCAAATTTGCTTTGCTTTAATTTACTTTTCCTGACCTTAATTACTCTGAGGATACACAGAGGCAGAAGTAACACATGTTTATTCTATTTGACCTGGTGTGTGCAGTTCTTCAGAAATACCGGAAGCAACAAACAGTGTCCTGTTGCCTAATCAATCAAAACAGTCACGTGCTCCATTTAACTTTATTTAGATGAATCATTATGAACTCATTGCGATGATAACGAGCGTTCAAAATAACCAATGACATAAACCATCCTCCGCCTACTGGAGTGTTGTGTTGAGTGCTTTGTTCTGGGGTTACCACTATCATGGCCGACATGAATTCTGACGTGATGGCTGGTGGGTTCCACAGTCATGA
Organism: Oncorhynchus gorbuscha; assembly: GCF_021184085.1. Classification (NCBI taxonomy): domain Eukaryota; kingdom Metazoa; phylum Chordata; class Actinopteri; order Salmoniformes; family Salmonidae; genus Oncorhynchus; species Oncorhynchus gorbuscha. Next base: position 43,651,674 of record NC_060174.1, on the reverse strand, counting down.
GGTGACTCAACAAGACTTGGACTAACAGGCCCAGGCCACCATTACATGTAACTAGGCTACAACCAAAGATCCCCCAAAGCATACCTGAGAAATGCCTCAAACATATAGTATTTAATGTTCTCTTTTCATTCTTTGTACCAAAGGAATAACTAAAAGGTGAGCGTACAGTTATGTCTGTGTAATTCAACTGTAAACAGTGTGTCATTAAATTGTGTACAGTAAACAGCATGGCGGCCCGTGCCTCATGATTATGACCGTACCCTCTTCTCACTATACATACAGCATGGCAACAGGAGAGGAGTGGGGACAGATGAGGGACAACACAATCTGGGTTTTCTCCCGTCTCACAACACATACATTGGAATGATCACGACAAACAAGACAATGACCATAGGAGTTTGCAAGACAACGCAAACAGATCTGGGAACAGGCTACATACATATCATTCTAGACAACATGGTGTTGTCATCATCACTGACCTCACTGTTGATGTCTGCTCCAGCGTCCAACAGCATCTGGACCATGGCCTCGTCCCCTCTCACACAGGCGTACATCAGAGGGGTCATTCCCTGATTTACATCAGAGGGGTCAGGGGTCGGAAGATACATTGGTCACATTACAGTTAGGGTTTTGTTTGACAGATAGTCCAGATGTTCAAGGTTATGTGAGTTGAATAAAGCAGATATGAAGCAGTATGACAGTGGATGGCTGCTTTACACTGTGAGTTTGACCATCTGGGTTCGAATACGCACAGTTTCTCCTGTGCCCTACAATACTGTGTTAGCTCGTGGAGCTAAAGCCTAGGCATTACCTCGGTGAGCTAACACAATTCTTCAGGTCTTAGACAAGGTTACTACTCATCATGCGAGCGTGGTTCACCAAACTACCGCAGATACATGAGCACAAGTCAAAACCATCAACACATGGCAACAATCCTCAGCTTGACCTGTATCTGACTTCTTGGATTTGCTTACAGCACACTTGGACTCCATGTTTGAAATTTCCCCCTCCAGCCACTTTGATTAACTACAGTAGCGTGTGGCGTTGATCATGGAAAACTCAGAGGAGTAATGTTCTGCAGCTCCCTAAGACACTGGGAACAGTGTGTTTCCAATGGGCTCCTCAGTCAGTCTAAACATCAAAGGCAGGAGGCAGTCTGGAGGGAATGAGTTGCGTTCTTCAGCTCAGAACAGCCTCAAACTAAAAACTGTAAATGGAATGTTGCTGGTTCACTAGCAACATTGTGTGTGTGTGTGTGTGTGTGTGTGTGTGTGTGTGTGTGTGTGTGTGTGTGTGTGTGTGTGTGTGTGTGTGTGTGTGTGTGTGTGTGTGTGTGTGTGTGTGTGTGTGTGTGTGTGTGTGTGTGTATACACGTTTGACTAAATTTGTGTGTACCAGACATTTTTCCAGTCCTCACTAGTATAAGAAGGCTATTTTAGTCGTAGAAGTTGTGTTGAGGGTTAGAGTTATAATTCTGGTTAGGGTTGGAATTAGTTGTCTCATTTGCAATGGTGCCCTGAGGACAAAAATTCCATCAACACAACAACAACATTTAAAAAAATGATTGACAGATATACTGTCACAGCTGGTAATCATATTTAAGTAGCTGTTTTTCCCACCTGTGTTTGTGGGATATTGTTTATGTGTAGTTACATGTTAGCACTCCATTGTCGTCACGTTTCGTTTTGTCTTTATTGTTTTGTTGTGTGGTTCACTTATGTCTAATAAAATGATGTGGAACCCAGATCACCCATGCGTCAAACGATCGTGACAGAATATCCCACCACAACAGGACCAAGCAGCGTGCCCAGGAGGAGAGGGTAACATGGACTTGGGAGGAGATTCTGGATGGGAAGGGACCCTGGACTTGGGAGGAATCCTGGCAGGACAGGATCGCCTTCCTTGGCGGGAGACGCAAGGAGAGAAGGGGGGGACAGCAACAACGCCGGGGTTCGTGGCCACAGAGAAAGCCCAAAAGGCAGCCCACATTTTTTTTGGGGGGGGGGGCACATGGGGTGGTTGGCGGAACTGGGGAGTGAGCCAGAGCCTGTGTGGGAGTCGATAGAAAGTAATGAGAGATACCGGAGAGAGGTTATGGAAAGGAGTATGCTGCAGCGCAAGCGCGTTGGAAAGCGCCTTCTCAGCCCGGCACAATCTGTGCCAGCTCTACGCACCAAGTCTCCACAGCCCATAACGTCCTGTGCCAACTCCTCGTACTCACCGTGCAAAGTGTGTTAAAGTTCCGGTACAATTAATGCAGACTATACGCACCAGGTCTCCAGTGCGTCTTCACAGCCCAGTACGTTCTGTGCCAGCTCCACGCACCAGGCCTCCAGTGCGCCTCCCCAGTGCGGCACTTCCTGTGCCTGCTCCCCGCACTCGCCCTGAAGTGTGAGTCACCAGTCTGGCGCCACCTGTGCCGGCTCCACGCACTAGGCCTCCAGTGCGTCTTCCCAGTCAGGTGCGTCCTGTGCCGGCTCCACGCACTCACCCTGAGGTGTGTGTCACCAGTCCGGTGCCACCTGTGCCGGCCACACGCATCAGGCCTCCAGTGTGTCTCCCCAGTCCAGAGCTTCCGGCGATGGTTCCCAGTCCAGAGCTTCCGACGACGGTTCCCAGTCCAGAGCTTCATGCGACGATTCCCAGTCCAGAGCTTCCAGCGACGATTTCCAGTCCAGAGCTTCCGGCGACAGTTCACAGTCCAGAGCTTCTGGCCACGTTTACAGTCCGGAACCTCCAACGACGGTCCACAGTCCAGAACCTGCTGAGACAGTCCACAGTCCGGAACCTGCTGAGACAGTCCACAGTCCGGAACCTCCTGAGACGGTCCACGGTCCGGAACCTCCTGCGATGGTCCACTATCCGGAACCTCCTTCGACGGCCCATGGTCCGAACCTCCAGCTCCAGGGCAGGAGCCTTCCTCTGCACCGATGCCCAGTCTGAGCACGGCGTCCAGTCCAGCTCCAAGGCAGGAGCCCTCCTCTGCACCGATGCCCAGTAGAGACACGGCGTCCTGTCCCACTCCATCGCAGGAGTCTTCCTCTGCACCGATGTCCAGGCCAGGGCCGGTGTCCAGTCCCGCTCCATGGCAGGAGCCTTCCTCGGTATCTAGGTCCAGGACCAGGCACAGTGTTCAGCCTGGCTCCATGGCTGGAGCCGCGGAATGAGCGGGTTCTTCGGCCCGCACCAGAGCCGCCCCCGATGCTGGCGGGATGAGCAGGTTCTTCGTCCTGCACCAGAGCCGCCACCGATACTAGACACCCCCCCCTAACCCTCACTTTATGTTTCAGGTTTTGCGCCAGAGTCCGCAACTTGGGGGAGGGTTACTGTCACGTCCTGACCAGAGAGTCCTTATTTTCTATGGTGGAGTAGGTCAGGGCATGACTGGGGGTTAGTCTAGTTTATTATTTCTATGTGGGGTTCTAGTTTTGTTTTTCTATGTTGGTGATTTTGTATGATTCCCAATTAGAGGCAGCTGGTAATAGTTGTCTCTAATTGGGGATCATATTTAAATAGCTGTATTTCCCACCTGTGTTTGTGGGATATTGTTTATGTGTAGTTGCATGTTAGCACTCCATTGTTGTCACGTTTCGTTTAGTCTTTATTGTTTTGTTGTGTGGTTCACTTATTTCTAATAAAAGATCTGCAACCCAGATCACGCTGCACGTTGGTCCAAGTATGCTTCAAACAATCATGACATATACAGTTGAAGTCGGAAGTTGACATACACCTCAGCCAAATACATTTAAATGTAGTTTTTCACAATTCCTGACATTTAATCCAAGTAAAAAATCCCTGTTTTAGGTCAGTTAGGATCATTACTTTATTTTAGGAATGTCAAATGTTCGCACACACTTTTTCAGTTCTGCCCACAGCTCTGTTCTGCCCAGTTATGGCCTCATTATGCCATCTATTTTGTGAAGTGCACCAGTCCCTCCTGCAGCAAAGTACCCCCACAACACGATGCTGCCTCCCCCATACTTCACAGTTGGGATGGTGTTCTTCGTCTTGCAAACCTCCCTCTTTTTCCTCCAAACATAACGATGATCATTATGACCAAACAGTTTTATTTTTGTTTCATCAGACCAGAGGACATTTCTCCAAAAAGTACAATCTTTGTCCCCATGTGCAGTTGCAAACTGTAGTCTGGCTTTTTTATGGCAGTTTTGGAGCAGTGGATTCTTCCTTGCTGAGCGGATTCTTCCTTTCAGGTTATGTTGATATCGGACTTGTTTTACTGTGGATATAGATACTTTTGTGCCTGTTTCCTCCATCATCTTCACAAGGACCTTTGCTGTTGTTCTGGGATTGATTTGAACTTTTTGCACCAAACTACATTCATCTCTAGGAGACAGAACGCGTCTCCTTCCTGAGCGGCATGATGGCTGCGTGGTCCCATGGTTTTTATACTTGCGTACTTTTGGAAATTGCTCCCCTGGATGAACCAGACTTGTGGAGGTCTACAATTTTTTTTCTGAGGTCTTGGCTGATTTCTTTTGATTTTCCCATGATGTCAAGAAAATAAGCACTGAGTTTGAAGGTAGGCATTGAAATACATCCACAGGTACACCTCCAATTGACTCAAATTATGTCAATTATCCTATCAGAAGCTTCTGAAGCCATGACGTCATTTTCTGGAATTTTCCTAGCTGTTTAAAGGCACAGTCAACTTAGTGTATATAAACTTCTGACCCCATGGAATTGTGATACAGTGAATTAGAAGTTAAATTATTTGTCTGTAAACAATTGTTGGAAAAATTTATTGTGTCATGCACAAAGTAGATGTCCTAACCGACTTGCCAAAACTATAGTTTGCTAACAAGAAATTTGTGGAGTGGTTGAAAATCGAGTTGTAATGACTCCAACCTAAGTGTATGTAAACTTCCGACTTCAACTGTAAATACATTACATCAGGTTATTACAACAAGTAATAATAGAAACAATTGCATACTTCAATTAAATGTAACTACAGAGTTTAAAACTGCCCTATTGGCACCGGGAATCCCGGTGTAATTTGTTTTGTAAAGTATTCCCTAACTGTGGTGCCTTAAAACTAAAGGCGGATTGACCAACTTTGTGGAGACAAGCGAGATCTCAAGAGTTAATCCAGGGGGTCAGTTAACCAACCATGCAAACATATTTTGATATTTCAACAGTGAAGTGGGATACACTACATAAACAAAAGTATGTGGGCACCTTCTCGTCGAACATCTCATTCCAAAATTAGGGGCATTAATATGAAGTTGGTCTCCCCTTTGCTGCTAACAGCCTCCACTCTTCCGTGAAGGCTTTCCACTAGATGTTGGAACATTGCTGTGGGGACTTGCTGCCATTCAGCCACAAGAGCATTAGTGAGATTGGCACTGATGTTGGGCGCTTAGGCCTGGCTCTCAGTTGGCGTTCTAATTCATTCCAAAGTTATTTGATGGGGTTGAGGTCAAGGCTCTGTGCAGGCCAGGCAATTGCTTCCTCACCGATCTCGACAAACCATTTCCGTATGGACCTCGCATTGTGCATGGGGGCATTGTCATGCTGAAACAGGAAAGGGCCTTCCCCAAACTGTTGCATCAAAGTTGCAAGCACAGATTTCTCTAAAATCAAATTTGTTGCAGTAGTGTTAAGATTTCCCTTCACGGGCCTCCCGAGTGGCGCAGTGGTCTAAGGCACTGCATCACAGTGCTAGAGGCGTCACTACAGATCCGGGTGCGATCCAGGGCTGTGTCACAGCAAAGCCATGACCGGGAGACAATTGGGGCGGTACACAATTGTCCTAGCGTCGTCCGGGTTAGGGAGGGTTTGGCCGTCAAGGATGTTCCTGTCCCATCGCGCTATAGCAACCCCTGTGGCGGTCCGGGCGCAATGCACGCTGACACGGTCACCAGTTGGACGGTGTTTCCTCCGACACATTGGTGCGGCTGGCTTCTGGGTTAAGCGAGCAGTTTGTCAAGAAGAAGTGTGGCTTGGCAGGGTCGTATTTAGGAGGATGCATGGCTCTCGACCTTGGCCTCTCCTGAGTCCGTACGAGGGTGGCAGCGATTGGACAAGACTGTAACTACCAATTGGGGAGAAAAAGGGGTTACAAAAAATAAATCAAAATAGATAAATTCCCTTCACTGGAACTAAGGTGCCTTACCTGAACCATGAAAAACAGTCCAAGACCATTATTCCTCCTCAACCGAACTTTACAGTTGGCACTACGCAGTCGGGCAGGTAGCGTTCTCCTGGCATCCCCCAAACCCAGATTGTGATGGTGAAGCGTGATTCATCACTCCAGAGAACGCGTTTCCACTTCTCCAGAATCCAATGGTGGCGAGCTTGACACCACTCCAGCCAATACTTAGCATTGTGTCTGGTAATCTTAGGCTTGTGTGCGGGTGCTCGGCCATTGAAACCCATTTCACGAAGCTCCCGACAAACAGTTCTTGTGCTGACATTGCTTCCAGATGCAGTTTGGAACTCGACCGTGGGTGTTACAACCGAGGACAGACAATTTTTGCTCTCTACGCGCTTCAGCACTCAGCAGTCCCATTCTGTTAGCTTGGGTGGCCTACTTGGGTGGCCACTTCGCAGCTGAGTCGTTGTTGCTCCTAGACGTTTCCACTTCACAATGACAGCACTTATAGTTGACCAGGGCTGCTCTAGCAGGACATACATTTTACAAACTGACTTGTTGGAAAGGTGGCATCCTATGACGGTGCCAAGTTGAAAGTCACTGAGGTCTTCAGTAAAGCCATTATACTGCCAATGTTTGTCTATGTAGATTGCAAGGCTGTGTGCTCAATTTTATACACCTGTCAGCAACAGCTGTGGCTAAAATAGCCGAATCCACTCATTTGAAGAGGTGTCCACATACTTTTCTATATTTAGTTTATGTTGGAAGCTTGTTGAGCAGAGCTTTGTAAACCAGAATCGAGTAATGAAGGGTTCTACGGGACTTTAGTGAGGTCCAGCTCACCTTCTGATACAGGAAGCATTAATATATATTAAAACTTACCCTGCTGTTCATGGTGAGGCAAGATCTATTCTTAAAACAGAAGCCCACTTTATATCTTAGCTTTTTAACTCGCTCATGAGCATGTTTTTTAAAAGTTAAATCTTTATCAATCCAGACACCGAGATATTTTTGGGCGGGAACCCACTCGTTGTGAGTGACATGAATTATAGAACAATATTTAGTTTTGCCCACATTAAGTAGGGATTTCTGTAATGCAACAAAATCAGATTGCAGCTCTAACAATGCCTGGTCTACAGTTAGAACAATGGTATATATAAACATACCGTCTGCATACAGATAAATATTACAGGATTTAATACATAGACCAATATTATTTATATAAATAGTAAAGAGAACAGGTCTCAATACGGACCCCTGCGGTACACTTTTCGTAATATTGAGGAAGTAGAATTGACCCCATCAGAAAGCACACTTTGTGTCCTGTCTGTTAGAATGCTCTTAAACCATTTGCACGATTCCTTGTCCAGGCCCATTTCAAAAAGTTTTTGAATGAGTAGGGAATTGTCAATGGTGTCAAATTCCTTGGAAAGGTCTATAAATAGGGCAGCACAATGTTTTTTATAATCTAGTCAATTCAACACGTCATCTAAAACCAGACGAGTGCATATTTAGAATAGAGTGAGAAGGTAAAACATTTCTTGGCTGGGTCAGGGATTCTAGTACCTTGGCTAAGCACGATAACTTTCAGCAGTAATTATGTAAATCAGAAGGATCTCCGGCCTTTATTCAGGGGGAGGACATGTGCCGCTTTCCAAATCTTAGAGAAAACACCAGCAGCAAAAATACAGGTTAAAGGTTCAACAGTGAGGATTAGGTTTAAATTTAGAGTTCGGGATTAGGGAAAATAGGATTTTAAGTGGGAATCAATTTTAGGTCCACAGAAAGTCCTCACAAGTATAGTAAGACGTAGCTGTGTGTGTGTGTGTGTTGTCCCAATGGACTGATGTGTGTAGGAGAGAGTGGGCAATACTGAGTTTCACACGTTTACCACAGAGCAGAAAAAAAGTGGCAGGTCAAATTGAGTTGAGAACATGGGTGGGTGGTTGTGGGTGTGGGCATCCATCCATGTGTATATGAGGCCGAAGGGGTGCGTGCGTTTGTGTGTGTAAGCATCTTTGCCAATGCTTGCCTGCCTGCAAGGTGTCTGCTTGGTTTTGCGTTATGTCTGCTCTATGTTCTGTTCCCCAGGCAGTGTGCGTGTGTGTGTGTGTGCCTGTGAATGTGTGTGTGTGTGTGTGTGTGTGTGTGTGTGTGTGTGTGTGTGTGTGTGTATGTGTGTGTCTAACTAACCTGTTCACTCATGCTGTTGATGCCGTCAGGCCCCAGCAGATTGACAGCCTGTTTCACCAGGTCGGTCCGGCCACAGTTGAGCATACGGAAGCCCAGGTCCTGGAGGAACTTAGCCTCTGTAGAGGCTGCATCCAGCTTGCGGGAAGCACAGAAACAGTCATCCGTCCTGGTAGGGAAATCACAGGAAAGGAAATCAATGAGCTGAATTTAGAGTGTGACAATGATTCTGGACAGAAATTATTTGTGTGTTAAATGACTTGTGTCAATGTGAGGACAAATAACAACTGTATGAGAGGTGTGTGTGTGTTCGAGTGTGTGTGTTGGAGTGCGTGTGTGTGTATGTGCATGTGTGTGTGTGTGCACATGGGTCCATCCGTGGTACTGTGTGTGCATGTGTCTGTTTGAGTTCATATTGTTGAGTGTAGGTGTATCGAGCCTGCGTGCCATGTGTGTGTGTTTCCATGCCGTACTTGAGCTGGCGTGGTTCACAGTCCACCCCTGGCAGTAGTAGCCTGGCGGCCTGCCGGATGTCGTCACTGTCCACTGAGAAGCTGCGGCGGTGCTCTGCTTGAGCCACCGATACCCTGATCCACTCCATCAGGGGAGGCAGCACGAGGAAAGGCCTGCAGACACATTAACAGGCACACGCGCACACACACGCGCACGCACGCACGCACGCACGCACGCACGCACGCACGCACGCACACACACACACACACACACACACACACACACACACACACACACACACACACACACACACACACAGGAGTCATCAATATTAACTATGGGCTGACTGGTACAGGTAAAAGTTGTCCTGGTTTAGATCTAGGATCTGCTTAGCTTACACAAATCTGACATTCTAACCATTGTCATTTAAAAGTGACTTTAGATCAGTGTCTTGGAGCACAGTTATGCTAATCCTTTATTCAGAGACCCTAACAGCTGGTTCCCATTTAACTGTATTTGTTCTTTAGAGGATGGAGAAACATATTAATATGTATGTGCACCTGTCAGTCATAGTCATATTAATATGTATGTGCACCTGTCAGTCATAGTCATATTAATATGAATATGAATATACATGTAATGTTAATATTGAACAATACTGATGTGACTCTAGATCACTGCATATTATCTCACACAAGATAGCTCAATGCCTTGAATGTCCAGCCCCAGCTTCACTCCTACATGTACAGTGCCTTCGGGAAAGTATTCAGACACCTTGACTTTTTCCATATATTGGTAGGTTACAGCCTTATTTCAAATGGATTCAATTGTTGTTTTTTTCTCCTCACAAATCTACCTACAATACCCTATAAGGACAAAGCAACAACAGGATTTTAGAAATGTTAATAATCCAATTTTAATAATCAATAATTCATGGAAACAGGAAGCATCTGAGCTCAATTTTGAGTCTCATAGCAAAGGGTCTGAATACTTATGTAAATCAGGTATTTCTGTTTTTTATTTTTAACAAATTAGCAAAACATTCTAAAAACCTATTTTCGCTAAGTCATTATGGGGTATTGTGTGTAGGTTGCTGAGGATCTTTATTTACTTAATCCATTTTAGGATAAGGCTGTGGAAAAAGTGAAGGGGTCTGAATACTTTCCGAATGGCACTGTACATCTGTCATATATTTGTCACTTATAATCAGTCTGTCATTCATCAGTAGTATTCTAGCCTGAGGGAGAATCCTGCTATTTAATTATTCAAATTTTCATCACTGCACACATGCAAATATAAATTACTCCCTTCAAAGTCCTGTGAAACATGTGACCTTGAGGCACTATGACACAATCTGTACCAGCGTTTCAAAAGGCACAACACCACATCATGAGGTAGTGTATATTTTATCGGCCAATATATTCCACTACAAAACCAACAGAAAAGCTCAGACACAGTTCACGGGCTAGCTTTAAGACGTGTTTCCGACCATTCTCTTTGAAGATTTCCAATTAAGTGTAGACCTAGGCAAGGTTTTAAAACACGATTGGAATCACGCAGCTTTCCCAATTCTGCTCTACAAATCTGTTCATTAGGAACCTTTCTTTGTGGTGCTCAGAGCTGAAGCAGACTGGGGAAGGAGACCTGGAAGACACATTAGCAGTTAGTTCTCCATTACAGGGCTGTAAAGTGTAGAGCACCGGAGGAGGACTGCTCTGCATCAACTGTCAGCTTATTCACCCATTTCCCCTTCCCCTGACAGAGGTTTCCTCATATCCTCAGGACATTCTGGTCCTGTGAGGTTATATAATGTATAGGAGCATTTCCTCACCAGGTGACCTGGCCAGGAAAAACTCCAAGCCAGTGTAAATATGAACAGTGTAGATAGACAGCTATAGATAGCTGTTTTGCCATTTTAAGAGTACACCAAAGTCTAAGGTATAGGAGAGATCTCAGAATCGACATCATGGAAATGTTGGTTAACGCATAATATCATTCTAAAACATGGACTCCATACAGCCTATAACTTGTATTGAAATGAAATGACTATGTCAGTGAGAGAAATTTAGTGTTTCAATAATAATTTCCTGCTGATTCCCCCTGCATGTGATTGTTAGGGCTTAATGTACATTAACAAGCTGTCATTTGACTCCATTTAAATATTTTTCCTCTATAGGAAAACATCTGGTTAAGGGACGTGGGAGACTTGAGGCTCACTGCGAAAGTTAAATGCAGGAGGTGTGTGTCGCGTACTTCAGAATGGCTTTGGTTCACGACAGAATGAAAGTACTACCATGACATTTGTGTCTTACCCATCTGATGAATGGATGAATGTGAATCCTAACTGTCTATCTACATCATCAACATAACAGCCCATGTACAGCGCATTCGGAAAGTATTCAGATCCCTTGACTTTTTCCACATTTTGTTACGTTACAGCCTTATTCCAAAATGGATTAAATACCCCCCCCCCCCCATCCACACACAATACTTCATAATGACAAAACAAAAACAGGATTTTAGAAATGTTTTCTCATTTATTAAAAATAAATATGGAAATACCACATTTCCATAAATATTCAGACCCTTTACTTAGTACTTTGGTTGAAGCACCTTTGGCAGTGATTACTGCCTCGAGTCTTCTTGGGTATGACGCTACAAGCTTGATACACCTGTGTTTGGGAAGTTTCTCCCATCCTTCTCTGCAGAACCTCTCAAACTCTGCCAGGTTGGATGGGGAGCATGGTTGCACAGCTATTTTCAGGTCTCTCCAGAGATGTTCAATCGGGTTTAAGTCCGGGCTCTGGCTGAGCCACACAAGGACTTTCAGAGTCTTGTCCCGAAGCCACTCCTGCGTTGTCTTGGCTATGTGCTTAGGGTCATTGTCCTGTTGGAAGGTGAACCATCGCCCCAGTCTGAGATCCTGAGTGCTCTGGAGCAGGTTTTCATCAAGGATCACTCTGTACTTTGCTCTGTTCATCTTTGTGTCGATCCTGACTAGTCTCCCAGTCCCTACCGCCGAAAAACAACCCCACAGCATGATGCTGCCACCACCATGCTTCACCGTAGGGATTGTGCCATGTTTCCTCCAGACGTGATGCTTAGCATTCAGACCAAAGAGTTTAATCTTGGTTTCAATAGACCAGAGAATCTTGTTTCTCATGGTCTGAGAGTCTTTAGGTGCCTTTTGGCAAACTCCAAGTCATGTGCCTTTTACTGAGGAGTGGCTTCCGTCTGGCCACTCTACCATAAAGTCCTGATTGGTAGAGTGCTGTAGAGATGGTTGTCCTTCTGGAAGGTTCTCCAATCTCCACAGTGGAACTCTCGAGCTCTGTCAGAGTGACCATCAGGTTCTTGATCATCGCCCTGACAAAGGCCCTTCTGCCCCGATTGCTCAGTTTGGCCAGGTGGCCAGCTCTAGGAGGAGTCTTAGTGGTTCCTAACTTCTTCCATTTAGGAATGATGGAGACCACTGTGTCCTTGGGGACCTTCAATGCTGCCAAATCGTTTTTGTACCCTTCTGCCTCGACACAATCCTGTCTGTGAGCTCTAAGGACACTTCCTTCGACCTCATGACTTGATTTTTGCTGACATGCAGTGTCAACTGTGGAACCTTATATAGACAGGTGTATGCATTTCCAAATCATGTCCAATCAATTGAATTTACCACAGGTGGACTCCAATCAAGTTGTAGAAACATCTCAAGGAGGATCAATGTAAACAGGATGCACCTGAGCTCAATTACGAGTATCATAGTAAAGGGTCTGAATAATACTGTAAATAATGTATTTATGTTGTTTATGCATTTGCATAATTTGCCATTGTGGGGTATTGTGTGTAGATTGCTGAAGACATTTTTATTTATTTAATCAATTTTAGAGTAAGGCTGTAACGTAAGAAAATGTGAATACTTTGAATACCCGTATATCCCATGAGGTGTGTGAGTGTGTCCGTCACTGTGTTCCTGCTGGTTTATGTTTGTTTCTGTGTGTGCGCGTGTTACCTCTCTGTCTGCAGGGTAACCTTGGAGGGTTCTATGTTGGGGTTCTCCCACTCCATCTGGGGACAGTGCATGAAGTAGCAGAGGGTATAGAGCGCCTCAGGCTCCCAGTGCACTGAGCTGCTCTTCTGGTGAATGGGCGTCCCGTTGCTGTGGTTCTTCACATGCAGCGGCTGGAGGTGGTGCATGGCCCGGGAGACCAGGTCACCTGCAGTGCACAATGAAAGGATGGGGGGGTACGCACATCCATATTAATATCAGGAGCTGGACAAAAATAAGGTCATCAAGAAATGGAGGGAATGTCCACCTGCACACACACGCACACACACACACATGCACACGCACAACACACTGTAAGGGGCGATAGATTATACTGGGAATGTCTAGACCCCATGGTGAAGAAACACCCTGAAAACAGACAGACAGACAGACAGAAAGTCAGAGTTCATAACTATCTTATCTAAAGGAGATTTTGTCGAGTAAAAACGTAGCCACGAATGGTTTCTACAAAATATGAATATTTATATACATAATACTCTCCTTGCTATTTACTCATGCTCTGCATAATCCTCCTGTACTTTAAGGGCCTGCAGTGGCACTCAAACTCTCTGCTTAAAAAGATTTCCTCATAAAATTAGAATATTCTCCAGACGCTTAGTATGTAAACACTCTTTGCCAAAAACTGTTTCCCACAAACTTTTTACTGGGCTGAAGGGACACGACATATTGCCTTCTAATGCCACACAGACGTGGAAGCCAGACAATGAGACAGCTGGGCCCAGATAAAATCCCACTGAGAATCAGTAAAACTGAATGTGGGTTTCAAAGGCTGCAGTATTTAACCCATTGACACAACAAGTATTAGTCCTCACCCTGTTGCTACTGTATAGGGCAGAAACACACATTTTATATATTACTCTGCATTAGAAACATACTGTAGGCTATATACTTCTACATCTCTATCATGGCAGGACATTTTGAAACACCTGGGCCCTATCACACCGTACACTTCTGTTACTATATATATACAGTTCCAGTCAAAAGTTTGGACATACCTACTCATTCAAGGGTTTTTCTTTATTTTGTATTTCTACATTGTATAATAATGAAGACATGAAAACTATGAAATAACACATATGGAAACATGTAGTAACCAAAAAAGTGTTAAACAAATCAAAATATACTTTATATTTGAGATTCTTCAAAGTAGCCACCTTTTTGCCTTGATGACAGATTTGCACACTCTTGGCATTCTCTCAACCATCTTCATGAGGTTGTCACCTGGAATGCATTTCAAGGCACACCTGTTAATTCTCAGATTGCAGCCCAAATAAATGCTTCACAGAGTTCAAGTAACAGACACATCTCAACATCAACTGTTCAGAGAAGACTGTGTGTATCAGGCCTTCATGGTCAAGAAACCACTACTAAAGGACACCAATAATAAGAAGAGACTTGCTTGGGCCAAGAAACACGAGCAATGGACATTAGACCGGTGGAAATCTGTCCTTTGGTCTGATGAGTCCAAATATTACATTTTTGGTTCCAACCGTTGTGTCTTTGTGAGAAGCAGAGTAGGTGAATGGATGATGTCCGCATGTGTGGTTCCCTCCGTGAAGCATAGAGGATATGTGATGGTGTGTGATGTATTTAGAATTCAAGGAACACTTAACCAGCATGGCTGCCACAGCATTATGCTGCGGTGCGCCATCCCATCTGGTTTCCGCTTAGCGGGACTATCATTTGTTTTTCAACAGGACAATTACCCAAAACACACCTCCAGGCTGTGTAAGGGCTATTCGATCAAGAAGAAGAGTGATGGAGTACTGCATCAGATGACCTGGCCTCCACAATCAACCGACCTCAACTCAACTGAGATGGTTTGGGATGAGTTGGACTGCAGAGTGAAGGAAAAGCAGCCAAGAAGTGCTCAGCATATGTGGGAACTCCTTCAAGACCATTGAAAAAGCATTCCAGGTGAAGCTGGCTGAGAGAATGCCAAGAGTGTGCAAAACTGTTATCAAGGCAAATGGTGGCTACTTTGAAGAATCTCAAATATAACATAAATTTTGATATGTTTAACCTGTTGCGACGAGCAATCCAGTATCCGGGAGCGTAATTATAGCCTCAAGCTCATTACCATAAAGCAACGTTAACTATTCATGAAAATCGCAAATGAAATGAAATAAATATATTGGCTCACAAGCTTAGCCTTTTGTTAACAACACTGTCATCTCAGATTTTCAAAAAATGCTTTTCAACCATAGCTACACAAGCATTTGTGTAAGAGTATTGATAGCTAGCATAGCATTAAGCCTAGCATTCAGCAGGCAACATTTTCACAAAAACAAGAAAAGCATTCAAATAAAATAAATGACCTTTGAAGAACTTTGGATGTTTTCAATGAGGAGACTCTCAGTTAGATAGCAAATGTTCAGTTTTTCCAAAAAGATTATTTGTGTAGGAGAAATCGTTCCGTTTTGTTCATCACGTATGGCTGAGAAAACCCCCCAAAATCCAGTCATTACAACGCAAACTTTTTTCCAAATTAACTCCATAATATTGACAGAAACATGGCAAACGTTGTTTAGAATCAATACCCAAGGTGTTTTTCACATATCTATTCGATGATAAGTCACTCGTGGCAGTTTGGTTTCTCCTCTGTTCAAAATGGAAACATGCACGCACCTGGAGATTACGCAATAGTTTTGACGGAGGACACCGAGCGGACACCTGGTAAATGTAGTCTCTTATGGTCAATTTTCCAATGATATGCCTACAAATACGTCACAATGCTGCAAACACCTTGGGGAAACGACAGAAAGTGTAGGCTCTCTCCTTGCGCATTCACAGCCATATAAGGAGACATTGGAACACAGCGCCTCAAAAATCTGGCTCACTTCCTGTATGAAATTTCATCTTGGTTTCGCCTGTAGCATTAGTTCTGTGGCACTCACAGACAATATCTTTGCAGTTTTGGAAACGTCAGAGTTTTTTCTTTCCAAAGCTGTCAATTATATGCATAGTCGAGCATCTTTTCGTGACAAAATATTTTGTTTAAAACGGGAACGTTTTTCATCCAAAAATGAAATACTGCCCCCAGAGGTTCAAGAGGTTAACACTTTTTTGGTTACTACATGATTCCATATGTGTTATTTCATAGTTTTGATGTCTTCACTGTTATTCTACAATGTAGAAAAAAAAGAAGAAAAAAAGAAGAAAAACCCTTGAATGAGTAGGTGTGTCCAAACCTTTGACTGGTACTGTATATAACAGAAAAACACATCTTATGTATATAATATTATTATGCATCAGACAAACATACTGTATATTTTCCTGATATAGAACGACATTGTGCTAGTCTTTGTCAACCAAGTAATACTGTAATGGCACGTTCCATTGGTTTCACATTCACACATAAGGGTCTTTTCCCCAATCACAGCACATTGCATTCAATTAAAGACTAAAGAGTGTTCTTTCAGAAGGATCTATTTCTCACCAAACTCATTCAGTGGAAACAACAAGTAACAGTTGTACAAATAAAGGGATGCTTCTATGGGGACAGTCATTCAAAGAGGCTTGTTTAGCATCATAATTGTGCGGCTTGACTTCTGCCAAGATTCCATTTTGCCGTGACAATAAGAGATGTGGAGGCATCACTAAAAGGGGGGAATTGGATGCTTGGAATCAACAGTCTATCTTCCAGCCAGCAGACCTGGAAGATGTCAGTGCTCGACTGATAAGAGGAACAGTGCAGCATTGTATGGAACAGTATGACATTGCACATGCATGCATAAAAGCTTGCACGCACGCACGCACGCACACACACACACACACACACACACACACACACACACACACACACACACACACACACACACACACACACACACACACACACACACACACTAATTGTACAAATGGGAATACAGTGTAATAGTGCCCTAGTCTTGGTTTTTAGCTAACATTTCACTCCTTGACGAATGACAGGAGTGGCAAGGAGTGGAATGTAATAGCTGAACAGAGATGGCAACCAGGCTAATAGTGCCCTCATGTGTAGTGGAAGGAGCGGGGACTGAGGTGTGCAGCTCAGGGCGATGGGGTAATAGCCATTCTCATCTCTTATTGACGCTGGCATGTGACATTTCCTGGAATGGGCGGGCGGGCAGGCGGGCGGGCAGGCAGGCAGGCAGGCGTCGGGCTGAGGACTGAGATTACTAAACCCAACAACCCAACAGCAATACTGTCTGGCACAGCACAGTGCCATAGGCTTCACAGACAATGAGCTTCTTCTAGAAGTGCAGTAAAACAACCACCCATCTGCTACAGATGGCTGAAAGTGGAGGAGAGATCGACTTCATCACTACTTGTTTTTGTAAGAAGTGTTGACAAGCTGAATGCACCGAGCTGTCTGTTTAAACTACGGACACTCATGCATACCCCACAAAACATGCCACCAGAGGTCTCTTCACAATCCCCAAGTCCAGAACAGACTATGGGAGACACACAGTACTACATAGAGCCATATCTACATGGAACTCTATTCCACATAAGATAACTGATACAAACAGTAGAATCAGATTGTTTTAAACAGATAAAAATACCCCTTATGGAACAGCGGGGACTGTGAAGAGACACATACAAAAGTACAGACACACGCATACGCATTCTACACACACGTACATTGTAATATTGTTGTATGGTGGTATTATACATTTTTGTATTGTAGATGTGTAGTGGTGTAATAATGTTATATGATGTACTGTTTTATCTTGTGTTTTATATGTAATGTAAGTGCCTTAAGGTGTTTGGACCCCAGGAAGAGTAGCTACTGCCTTGGCGCTAGCGTTAGCTAATGAGGATCCAAACTAAATACAAATACAGATTCAGATGGAAATAATGAAACTAGGAGAATCTGCTAGCTTTGTCATGTCCTCTAATAAAAGAGCTACCATTTCACCATGAACACTGGACTGTCCTTTGTGTTAGCCTCAAGAGCTAGTCTACAATGCCATTAGTCTATTCATGGGATTCAAGCCACTGCTAGTAATCAATATCTCATCCAACCAAAGCTCATTCTTTACATCAACAATGAGCACCGAAGTAGGAGACAGACAGGCTAGAGATAGTTCTAGTCTAATCATAATGCTTTTTTTCAAGTGTTCTACAGGGGACCATCCCCTTCATCGACAGGCCGAGGCTCTCTCATCAAAAGATAACTTCTCAGGAGTACAATCGCACTGCTTATATTTACAAGTGGGATTTATGAGTGTTGGCATCTGAGGGGTCAGTTAACAGCTATTCAGTGCCCACATAACAGCCAAGCCCTCATTCAAGCGTGATGTGTAATGACTATTTAATGGGGTAGGGGCTGAGAACGTCTCACTGGAGCCATGACTAAACTATTCATTTACCAGTACTAGCTAGATAAAAATTTGAAATGGCATTGGCTATAGTTTGTCTACAACTTCTAATCAGATCTGGTCTTTGCAGTTGGAGAATGTGTAGTGTAGTTTACAAATTTGCGCAGGTGAAATCACAGCTATTTTGGAGGATTTGCTGTCAATCAGCCAAGATCGTGTTTAATTTTGAGTGGCCTGTGTAAGTCCAGGACGCTTCTCTCCAAGGCTCTGACAGAAGCACAGGAACATAACAGGTTCAACTGTGGGTTTGATTTGCCAGAATCAAGAAAACATTGCAGTACAGTAAATCAGAGCTCATCATCATAAATGGTCTTAGTCATCATGGGCACCACTACATCACAGACTACAGTCCTTCCTTAAATGCTCTTGGGCTGAGGAGTCATACTGCAGGCTTTGAGAAGGGAACAGAGTGACCTAGCGCTGGGCCTGTCTGTGAATCCCTCAGAGACCTAAAATCACCATGCCACAGCGCTATAGATTATAGATGAACACATTTCCATTTCACACAAGCTTACAATTCACACTTGTGTGAAACAATGTCAAATATAAGCACTTACCAAATGATTGTTATTATTTTATTAGTGCATGCAGCTGAATGCAGATACAGACACACCAGCATGTTGTTGCAGGAGAGTTAATAGAAGCACACACAGTGCATTGGGTGCAAGCAGAGAGGGACCCAGGACATACATTCCTACATGTGATTAACCAACAGATGGTTCTGCCTATTAGAGATCAAAAGAAGATTAAAAGAAAAGAGAGGAGTGATTGCTATCTTGACAGTACAGCTGACAAACATAATGATATTATCAAGATGAGAATGTTGCTGCTTATCTGTGCCTGTGTGTACAGTACAGGAAGAATGCCAGAACATTCTCAGTCAGAGCAACCTCCAGTGCTCAAGTGCACAGATGACAAATCCTACAGTGCAATGACACTCTGCTGCCAAAACGATTTCCTTCAGGGATCTACGCGTAGTAGTAAGGTCCACTGCTGACTGTTGAGGTCTTGGCTTTACATTCACATTCAGCACCCTACTGCAAGAAGATGACCAATGTCCTGGTATGACTCGTAACTCCCAACATAACACTTGCTCCCTCAATTCAATTTGATTCAAGGGGCTTTATTGGAATGGGAAACACATGTCAACATTGCCAAAGCAAGTGAAATAAATAACGAACAAAAGTGAAATAAATCATAACAAATGAACAGTAAACATTACACTCACAAAAGTTACAAAATGCTAAAGACATTTCAAATACAGTGGTGTAACGATGTGCAAATATTTTCAGTTACAAAAGGAGAAATAAAGAAATATGGGTTGTATTTACAATGGTGTATGTTCTTCACTGGTTGCCCTTTTTCGCTCTCTCTCTTCTCTCTCCCTCTGTGAAAGGCCATTAGCTGTGTGAACTGTGGACAACCTGCACTTAGGCAGAGCTCTGCTAAATCAATGCTTGGAAGACAGAGAGGACCAACATACTGATTTCATCAACTGTGACATCAGGACAAATAAAAATGATAGAAAAAGGCCTGGGATTGATATTGATGTATCTGTATGTCCTGTGATGAATTTTAAAATGCCAAACATGACAATTCCATAAGGTGTTAGCAAGAGAACAGAAACAGACTGGAACCCGGGCTAGGGCAGTACAGTATATCGATTGCAAACGCCACTGCCATGATGGTTCTGGGTGGCAAACATACAATAACATTTGGATTTGATGTCATTCCAATACAATCTAGTCACTGTACTTCATGGTCAATGTTTTTTTTATATGTCAGCATGAAATTACAACTACATTAAGACATGATGACATCACACAATCAAACCAAACAATTAGGTAGAATGTTGGAATTAGAATGGTTGATAAGAGCCAGTGTTTATTGAATCCCATTGCCATGGTGATACTAAATGATAAAAACACATTTACTTTTGAATATGATGACATCAACATTGAATACAGCATGTTTTGAATGTAGAATGCCTGGTTGGAACTCAGTTTTGGTGGCAACTTATAACATTTTGCCAGCCAGTAGTGCCTACAAGCCACTGATGCAAACCTTTGGAACATCTACATTTAAAAAAGTCTAATAAACCCATGTAATATAGCCTACACCTTCACAATAAATCCATTATTTATTTTAGACAGCTCTAAAGGAACATGATATGAAGAAAATGTAGTCTATTTCAGGAGAACAGAATTAGCATCCTCTGAGTTGTCCTTATGTTAGGTCCTTATCTGACTATGCCATATGGCTGTGGGCTACACTAGTTCATTTAGCAGACACAATTTGCTTAGAATTCCATGGCATTATTTTACATTATTTTACAGTATGAAGAATACAATTGAACACAGCTGAATAAAATAAAATACAATTTGAGGGAGTGCGCACACGCGGCTATTTTGTGTTGAGTGTTTAACAAAGAAACAGGTCCTCCTATATGCTTAATTTAGAGGTATTTATGCAACTTTAGTTGTGATACAAACTTTGGGCTATATGTTTTGATTTTTAATACATTCTAAGGCTGTATGATGCGACTCTAATGATCATTTGAAAGGCATGAGCTCTACTTTGTTTTTTTTTGAGCAGGCTGCACACAATCAGTCTCTCATTCAACATTTGACAAGCACTTGATAATACCTCAAATTTCCCAGCAGCATCCCCTTTGTGTGGCCGTAATTCCCCTTTAAAAAAAAATCCATGACTTTTGCGGCCAGTGGCCGTTGTGCCCTTGGGCTGAATATACGAATTATAATTCCCTTCTCCAGCCTGCGTGCTCCGAAGCCACTCTCACTCGCATGGCTCTCTCAGATAGCTACATTTTTATTAGCCAATTCCCATCACGTGACCAGGTCTTTCTCACAGGCTACGAGTGAAGACAGACACATTGGGGACGCAACTGCGTGCGTCCTTATCCAATTCAGAGGCGCATTTTGAAGATACTGGAAGAACTGTCCACGTTTACTTTTCATCAGCCAACAAGATGAGTGGCTTAACAAACAGCAAAAGCACTAGCCTATGTCAATCTACTATCCCCCATAGTACAAACGTTGACCTATTGTATTCTGTGCGAAAAATAAATATTCCAAACATAGTCTGGGATGCGATAGACCCCAAATGAATACAACCACCAGCATCAACAAAAACCTTTTTTAAAGCAATGAGGCTGACGCAACAAATCAAAACGTTTAGCTTGAAATGGTGATAAACTATTAGACTATTTCTTCATACTATAAGCGCAGCAAAGCACACGCGGCAGTAGGCTATAAGTGCTAATGTTCCAAATGCAATCAATTAGTGGGAAAACACCATTCTCAAAAGTGATTGCAAATGCGATTATGCATGTAATGCTTTTATTACAAAGGTGTATTTTTTGGTGAAAATTATGTTCCCCAAACTTGAAACTCACATAGTGCGTATGCCTTGTAAAGCGGATTAATGTGCTTAATTTTGAGAAGTTATTTGGCCACTTTAGTTGTGATGCAAACCTTATCAAAACATATAGGCCTATAGGCTAGGCTACATAAGCTGTTTCTTGCCTTACTGCACACAAGCTGGGCATTATTCATATATATATATATCATTCACAAGTTATAGGCTAATATTGTCACCCCTCAGACTGTTGATTGAAACTTGTCTTTACATGTACTAAATAATATATATGTGTGAAATTGGTTTTGATTTAGAATGGACCATTATCATACACCTGTCTCGAAAAAAAAACATGTAATCTATGGACTTAAATGCTGTTCCCGTCGTTCATTTTCATGCCAGCCAGATAGGCTATACTCCTGTTGTAAAGAGAAGCAATGTGCTTAGTATTAGGAAAGTAGGCCTAGCCTATAGAAAGCTGATGGGATCCTCCTCTTTTTAATAGAAGCCATCACTCATGAGCTCATGGGCTCTCATGAATTTTTTATTAGATTTGCAATAACATTTGCATTGATGTCAGAGTGATTAGAAGGCCAATAGAGTGCTGAGTACCAGGCAGGTTTTGTAGGCTACTAATGACCATCAAAAGCATCAGATCTTGGAGAAGCCTAATTACCGTGACTAAATGATCACATGGAATTTGACTGCCCTAGTCACAACAACCCTAAGACCAGCTGTGCTCTGCTATCCAAATAATCAATTTGAGAGAATCGACCGGTATGTACCATGCAGGGGACAGGGTCACCAGTACCTTCTTCGTGTGGAGGTCTCACCCCCACAGAAGCCCACCTCAACCCCACTGATCCCACTCTCTCAGGCCTTTGCTACAGTTCATTACTCACACAGTAAGAGCCCCTTTCTACCTAACCGACTATACTACAATATTAAATCTGTCATTGTCTAAAAAACAAATATTTTCATGACTTAATGTTCTTCAGCCTGCTGCCTCTACCTGGCGTGATGCTTCACTGCAGGTGGCGGTCCAGTCACACTCTGAGGTCTCCAATTGTGAGAAGTAAAATCCATCTCTTTTTTGGTGGTGGAAAAAGCAATCACTTGAGGTCATAATTTTGACATTTCTTCCTGAGGTACTTTTCACCTAGTGGTTGTATCTATATATTTCCATATGAAAATAGCTTGTGTGCTGAGTATAGGATATCCTCAGCTGTCTGCTATTGACATTTCCAAGAATAGGAGGCCATTGCTGTTTAATGTACAGAATTACATGATCAAGTTCTCTTCAGAGGAGGATTTAGCTAACTTTACCTCATTTTATCAATGATTGACAGATGATTCTCTGTGTTATTGTTGAATCATGTCAGAGACGAAAGCCCGTTTTGTGGGCACTTTGACAGACTGCCATTTCAAATACACTAACGTGGATTTAATACAAAAGAAATAAGACAGTACTAAGAGAGAGGACAATCAATACCTCTTAAATGGACATGAAATACCTTTGGAAAAACACTGTACCTGGGATATGCAAATTGGCTTTGCTGCAGTTTAGCTACATTTAAACTAATCTGAGATGCATTCATCTGTGTTTCTTCTCTCCTCTCCCTATCCCTCCCGCTCTCTCTCTCTGACAGTCTGATAGCTAGTCTGCTGACATTTCTGCTTTTCTCCATGATTCATTTGGCAGATTGAACTTTGCAAATACTGTATGCTTTACAGTCATCCGGTCTATTTACAAGATAAACATCCTGCGCTAATATTATCTTTGGAAACAAGGTTGAGACGCATCGAGAGGCATCCTTAGCCGCCGCGGCTGCATTACTGTATTTGTAGTGTCAACAGAGCTGAATGAGTCCCGGAGTGAACCCATCAATACTCCATGTACAGAGCACTGCTGATGTGGCTTAGCGCTTTGTACGCTGGGGACTGGGACTCCATTCTGATCCAAAAGAGAATTGGATCAGTGTTCATTTTGATGATGTGTTGACACTGGACACACAGGGTGCTTTGGGTCTCTCATTGTGTCATATGCAAGAACAACGTTGGCAAAACGTCAACCGAACATCTGAAAGAGACTGCATCAGAGCCTTTCTGCATGTGTTCTTAGAATGACATGGCTCTATATATCTACACTGACGAGACTAGAGGCTGCCGCACTTCTGGACATCACATATCGTTTCTCGGTTAAGTCAGATGAAATTCGCTGAGGACAAGCATTCAGCATTCAGACAAGCATTCAGCATTCAGAGACATGCCTTTCAGACTGAACGGTGTGTCTCTTCAAATTAAGGGCCCGCTCACTCACCCCCAACAATGGCAGAATGACTACAGTATTTTGAAATGCCAGGGGAAGAGATACAGTACTGTGTATGGGCCTAAGATCATTATACATGAGCTCACTATTCTCAAGTGGAAAAGGTTTTTACAAAAACATATACTGTGCCTTCGGAAAGTATTCAGACCCCTTGGTCTTTTCCACATTTTGTTACAGCCTTGTTCTAAAATGGATTAAGTAAATCAAACAGAAATACCTTATTTACATAAGTATTCAGACGCTTTGCTATGACACACGAAATTGAGCTCAGGTGCATCCTGTTTCCATTGATCATCCTTGAGATGCATCTACATCTTGATTGGAGTCCAGCTGTGGTAAATTCAATTGATTGGACATGATTTGGAAAGGCACACACCTGTCTATATAAGGTCCCACAGTTGACAGTGCATGTCAGAGCAAAAACAAAGCCATGAGGTCAAATTGTCTGTAGAGCTCAGAGACAGGATTGTGTCGAGGCACAGATCTGGGGAAGGATACCAAAACATTTCTGCAGCATTGAAGGTTCCCAAGAACACAGTGGCCTCCATCATTCTTAAATGGAAGAAGTTTTGAACCACCAAGACACTTCCTAGAGCTGGCCGCCCAGCCTAACTGAGCAATCGAGGGACAAGGGCCTTGGTCAGGGAGGTGACCAAGAATCCGATGGTCACTCTGACAGAGCTCGAGAGTTCCTCTGTGGAGATTGGAGAACATTCCAGAAGGACAACCATCTCTGCTGCACGCTTCAACAAAGTACTAAATAAAGGGTCTGAATACTTATGTAAATGTGATATATATATATATATATATATATATATATATATATATATGTTTTTTTTTTCTTCAAACATTTTTCAAAACCTGTTTTTGATTTGTCATTATGGGGTATTGTGTGTAGATTGACAAGGGATTTTTACATTTTTTAAAATACATTTTAGAATAAGGTTGTAACGTAACAAAGTCTGAATATTTTCTGAAGGCACAAAAAAATATATAGAAAGGTAAAATGTCAAATGTTTGTCCCGTGTTTCATGAGCTGAAATAAAAGATCCCAGAAAATGTACATACTCACAAAAAGCTTATTGTTCTCAAATTTTAATCATAAGTTTGTTTACATCCCTGTAGTGAGCATTTCTCCTTTTTCAAGATAATCCATCCATCTGACAGGTGTGGCACATCAAGAAACTGACTAAACAGCATGGTCATTACACAGGTGCACCTTGTGCTAGGGACAATAAAAGGCCACTCTAAAATGTGCAGTTTTGTCACACAACACAATGCCACAGATGTCTCATGTTTTGAGGGAGTGTGCAATTGTTATGCTGACTGTATTAATGTCCACTTGAGCAGTTATTAGAGAATTGGCAGTGGAACCAGCCCAGGACCTCCACATCCGGCTTCTTCACCTTCGATGTCGTCTGAGACCAGCCATCCGGACAGCCGATGAAACTGGGTTTGCACAACTGAAGAATTTCTGCACAAATTGTCAAAAGCCATCTCAAGGAAACTCATCTGCGTGCTTGTCGACCTCACTAGGGTCTTGACCTGACTGCAGTTCAGCATCGTAACCGACTTCAGTGGGCAAATGCTCACTTTCGATGGCCAATGGCACGCTGGAGCAGTGTGCTCTTCACGGATGAATCCCAGTTTCAGCTGTACCAGGCAGATGGCAGACAGCTTGTATGGTGTCGTGTGGGCGAGGGGTTTGCTGATGTCAACATTATGAACAGAGTGCACCATGGTGGAGGTGGGGTTATTGTATGAGCAGGCATAAGCTATGGACAACAAATACAACAACATTTTATCAATGGCAATTTGAATGCACATCACCTCATGTTTCGGCACGATAATGCCTGGCTCCATGTCGCAAGAATCTGTACACAATTCCTGGAAGCTGAAAATGTCCCAGTTCGTCATGTTCACCAGACATGTCAACCATTAAGCATGTTTGTGAAGCTCTGAATCGACGTGTACGACAGTGTGTTCCAGTTCCCGCCAATATCCACCAACTTCGCACAGCCATTGAAAATGAGTGGGACAATACTCCACAATTAACAGCCTGATCAACTCGAAGGAGATGTGTTTTCTGATCCACGCCTCTACTTTTTCATAAAAGGTATCTGTGACCAACAGATGCATATCTGTATTCCTAGTCATGTGAAATCCATAGATTAGGGCCTAATCTATGGATTTCACATGACTAGGAATACAGGGCCTAATTAATTCATCTAAATTGACAGGTCCTGTGTGGCTCAGTTGGTAAAGCATGGTGCTTGCAATGCCAGGGTTGTGGATTCAATTCCCGTGGGAGACCAGTATGAAAATGTATTCTCTGGAAGTTGCCCTGGAAAAGAGCATCTGCAAAATGATTTTTTTTCCTTATATGAACTGTAACTCAGTAAAATCTTTGAAAATTTTACGATCAAATGTTTGTTCAGTGTATTAATTTGATTTACATACTCTTTCACCCACTTTATATGTATGCTCATACGTATACTCAGTGGTCAGTTTATTTATTAGGTACACCCATCTAGTACTGGGTACGACCCCCTTTGCCTCCAGAACATCTTGAATTCTTCAGGCCAATGAAACATTTCTCACACCATTATACCACCGCCACAAGCCTGTACCGTTGACACCAGGCATTATGGAGCCATGGACTCATGCTTCTTACGTCAAATCCTGACTCTGCCAACAGGAACCTGGATTCAAGGCTAGGTTTTTTCAGAATGGTCGTCTGCTGCAATAGCCCATCCGTGACAAGAACCGACGAGATGTGCATTCCGAGATGCCATTCTTCCCACTTCTGTTTGTAGCGCGCCTGTTAGCTTGCATGATTCTTGCCATTCTCCTTCGATCTCTCATCAACGAGCTGTTTCTCGTCCACAGGACTACCGCTGACTGGATGTTTTTTGTTTGTTGCACAAATCTCTAGACACTCTCAAGCGTGAAAAGCCCAGGAGGCCAGATGTTTCTGAGATACTGGAACCGGCACCTGGCACCGACAATCATACGATGCTCAAAGTCGCTTAGGTCACTCATTTTGCCCATTTGAACGTTCATTTGAAAGGTAACTGAATGCCTCGATGCCTGTTTGCCTGCTTTATATAGCAAGCCAAGGCCATGTGAATCACTGTCTGTAGGAGTGCACCATTTTTGTGAACGAGGTGGCCAATGAGTTGATTTAGTGAAGGGAAAAAGTATTTGCCCTCTTTCTGATTTTATCTATCTTTGCATATTTTCAGATCTTCAACCAAAACCTAATATTAGATAAAGGGAACCTGAGTTGACAAATTACAAAAAAAATGATACTTATTTTATTTATTTACTTAAGAAAGTTATGCAACATCTAATTCCCCTGTGTGAAAAACTAATTGGCCCCTTACACTCAATAACTGGTTGTGCCACCTTTAGCTGCAATGACTGTGACCAAATGCTTCCTGTAGTCGTTGGTCAGTCTATCACATCACTGTGGAAGAAATTAAGCCCACTCTTGCATGCAAAACTGTTTTAACTCAGCAACATTTGTCAGTTTTTAAGCATGAAATGCTCGTTTCAAGTCCTGCCACAACATTTCAAATGGGATTAGGTCTGGACTTTTACTAGGCCATTCCCAAACTTAAAATGTGATGCTTGTTTAGCCATTTTCATGTAGACTTGATTGTGTGTTTTGGATCATTGTCTTGCTGCATCACCCAGCCGCACTTCAGCTTCAGCTCACAGACGGATGGCCTGACATTCTCCTGTAGAATTCTCTGATACAGAGCAGAATTCATGGTTCCTTCTATGCCTTAAGTCGTCCAGGTGCCGATTCAGCAAAGCATTGCAAACCATCACACTAGCACCACCATGCTTGACCGTTGGTTTAAGGTTCTTACTGTGGAATGCAGTGTTTGGGTTTTCGCCAGGCATAATGGGACCTATAAACACATATATTCCTAGGTATTACTCCACTGTTGGATCTAGAAACACAAGCATTTCTCTGCAAACTTGTGTAAGCGACCAATAAGCTTGGATTTGATACCTACATCTTATTTTATAAAAAAAAGAAAAGATGTATTTTGACAGGGAAGACATATTGAGACCTATGTCTCTTTTCCAAATGTGCCCTGAATAATACAATATAAAATACACATTAAACACAACATGTAAACACATTAGAATTCAAAAACACACAACAGATTTCAACATGGGGAAATTTTAAATACTCTGACATTGAGGCAAAGGCAAATCATATTTTCATGGATGCTTCATGTGTAATTTCTCTGCTAGGGTAAAGTGAGACCTGAGTGGGCTAATTCTAACATGCTAACTCTAACCCCCCCCCCCCCCACACACACACACACGCACATAAACACAACATATGTAAAAAGTAGTGTAAAAAACCAATCTAAGTCTGAGTGTACTCACTGAGTTCTGAGATGCTGCCTACACGTGTGGCTAGCAGGCACTGCTCGATGGAGCGCAGCTCCGACTGACTGTAGGCATGGCCCTCCCCA
Source organism: Oncorhynchus gorbuscha (assembly GCF_021184085.1). Classification (NCBI taxonomy): domain Eukaryota; kingdom Metazoa; phylum Chordata; class Actinopteri; order Salmoniformes; family Salmonidae; genus Oncorhynchus; species Oncorhynchus gorbuscha. The sequence continues at coordinate 43,623,290 of NC_060174.1, read as the reverse complement.
CTCTTCCCTGACCGCTGCTGGTCCCGATGCAGAGTCAGGCTCTCTGGTAGGCTTAGCACACCTGAGAGACAGAGAGAGAGAGAGAGAGAGAGAGAGAGAGAGAGAGAGAGAGAGAGAGAGAGAGAGAGAGAGAGAGAGAGAGAGAGAGAGAGAGAGAGAGAGAGAGAGAGAGAGAGAGAAAGAAAGAAAGAAATAGGGAGAGAGAGAGAGAGAGAAAGAAAGAAAGAAAGAAGAGAGAGAGAGATGGTTAAGAACAGGCAAATGTGTAAAAACAGTAGACAGTCTCATGATGGATCAATACTTATTGGATCACAAAATGGAAAATAAGCTAAAACTAGAAAATTACAATAATCCTATGCAGGAAGAATAATACAGCACAAGTGGGTACTTTTTTTATTGAGGAGAAGTGACTTTTCCATCGCAGGAAAGCCTAATGTTCATTAAATATGTCAGTTTGTACTGTACTGCAACAGGTGAACCGTTTGGCCCAAAGCTCATGGTCAGCCATCTTTGTGGAGGGGACATTGAGGAGTGTATTGTGTTTCTGTCTACGCAAGCAGTCACTGTGTGTGAGGAACAACACCTGGCAGTCTCTGTCGATGAGATAGGGTGTAATTGTTTGTTGTTTACAACTCGAGGCATTGGAGCAGGGAGAGGATAGACTAAATTTCAGATATGTCACATTTGACTGCCTGTGCTTCATAAGAATATTATTGCGTAGAGATAAAAAAAAAATGTAAAAAAAGGTTCTAAGATGATTTGTTACGATGCGGGATGGTGCCTGCTTTGATTTGACTGTCTACCAGGTAAACTCTACCTGTTGCCGAATTTCTGTCCGAACATTTGCTATCATGCTTCCTACGCGCTGGATTGGGTGCGATTCATACCCAGTTTAAAGGCGCCAATTAGGACACAGGGGTTTACTTTCTTCCTATTTTGTTACTTTGATAATATGCTGTACATGTAAGAGCTCTGTTTTATTTTCAGTTGGTTGATTGTACGACAGTTGGATTTGGAATGCCATCGCATTTATTAACGCTACTGTGATGTATTTTAGAGAGATAATGTCTCCACTCTAGTGAAGTGAGTTGGTATGACCCAATCCGGTTACCAACTGATATGTATGCATGTCTGTTTCAGGAAGGGGGTAGACTGCTGGTGATAGTTATCTCCCTGTCTCCGTCCGCCATTTTCAATTCAAGATGCTTGTTGTGAGGCATTCTTAAGCGCAGCTCAGCGGTACATAGATGTAATATAATGAATAGAGTGTTTGCCAAACAGTTTTAAAATCTAGCTTTTCTTGTTTTTGTGGATCCATTCTGGATATTCATGTCGACTTCCATCATGGCCGCGAGACACCTTGCTTTATCACGATTCCACACTTGCTTCTTGTGTTCTTTATTAAGATTTGAACCATCAGGTGGCCATGTTAAATTATAGTTCCTCATTTAAAATAAGTCTATTTAGCTCTGCAGATATCGGGGTATGTGCTTATTTCTATGTTGTAACTATCCCTCTTCAGTTTGGCTCAGATGGAGTGTTCTACCTAAACTAATATCGTGGAGGCAGTTTCATCATGGCTGCTGCCACAAAGCACATTAGTCATTCTCTCCTGCTCAGGGGATGATGAGGCAGATTGCTTTCCGTCCCATTTTAGACTTCCACATTTGATATTTTTCCACAGCAGCGCAGTGCTGCTACTGCTTCCCCCCCACTCACCACTCACACCTGCAGTGTGTCAAATTTAAAAAATGTCTGTAACCAATGGCTCTATTCTCCCCAGGCAGAGGGGAAAGTAGCTTTGGTTCAAACACTTCCTCATTCTCAATATGCAGCTAATTCAATTGACTTGCTGCCTAGCCCTGCAGTATACAGTACACTAGTCATCATTCTCCAAGGAATAAACAGGCTTTAAGGGAATTTAATAATCCTCCTCTGACCCATTGGACATGATTAGACTAATGTGTTACACATATTAAATTATCTGAGGCCTCTGTTTTGAGAGTCCAAACATTTCTTATATTTTTGCTTTTCTCCTTCAGGGTCGCGATGGTCAGAATATTGAACTGATTAAACTCAGTCACCATGGAGATGGAGGGCCGTGACGCAGGTAGAACAGGTGTTGTGTGATGCAGAGCCACAGTGCACTATTCAGTATCCGTGACCCCTCCCATTTTACACCTCAGTCAGGTACACTACCTTGGACCACGTACAAACACATGTCCCTCTAATAAAGGACACTAGACCCAGTCATCTGCTATATTAGGATAGGGTCAGATGTCTGATGCAGCACCAATCAAACCTAACTTTACAGTACCAACCAATGCCTTGGTTGGTACTACCCTTTACAGGTAGCCTGGTCCCAGATCTGTTTGTGCAAATCATGACAATGACTGTAGGTGTTGGCTAGAGCACAACCAGATCTGGGACCAGGCTACCTTACAGTAGACCAATGGCAAAGAAACATCCAATTTTCCTTCAACAACCACCTGGGCATATCATGGATGTCTCTGAAACACCTTCTTTAATATCGTTCAACATGACAATGTGGCCCCTTTAACTGCAGCGTGTGCGAAGCGCCAGGTAATCCAGCTTTAAGCACTTAAAGCAGTGTGGGGCTGTCCTGGCATCTCCCCAGCCCGCGCCCGCGCCCTCGCCCTCGCCTGCCAGCACTTTCACACCATTATATACAGTACCTAGCTAAATGGGGATTTCAGGGAGAGCTGTTAGGCTCCCACATGTTCATCCAACTTTGACGTGCAGTGATTTATCAACACACCAATCATTTGTGTGGGGAGAGTAACAACAGCCTCATTTGTATGGGGGTAAGTGTCTAGTATCATGCACTAAAACCTAGAAAAGGCAACCCCAAGAGGACAGGGGGATGCTATGAGTTCCAAAAACACTAAAGTATAGGGCCTTCTCGAGTGGGGCAGCAGTCTAAGGCACTGCATCGCAGTGTGAGATGTGTTACTACAGACCAAGGTTCATTCCTGGGCTGTGCCACAACCAGCCATGGTCAGGAGGTCCATAGAACAGTGCACAATTGGCCCAGTGTCATCTGTCTTAGGGGTGGGTTTGGCCATGGGGACTTTACTTGGCTCATCATGCCCTAGCAATTCCTTGTGTTGGGCCAGGTGCCTGCAGGCTGTCACCAGTTGAATGGTCTTTCCTCTGACATCTTGGTTAGGTGGGTCATGCTTGAAATTGGTGATATAAAAAAAATATTAAAAAATCCAATAAATTACTGGGTGGTTATACATATGGAGTGTGCGACTCGCTTTGTTTTTAGAGAAAAAGGGGGGCAAGGCATAAGCTTGGCTGTGCTGGCTGGCACCCTCTTCCCAGTGGACCACAACATGCAGGACATGACCTGAACATCCACTTAGCCCATGGGTGTCCAGCCTGTGCCAGACCTGAGACTGGATGGAAGAAGAGAAGGAGAGAAAAGGGCCAGACATACTGATGAGCGAGTTAAGACTCCTTCCTGTTCTCTCTCGGGTCCCTCTGTCTGTCTCTCCATCCCTTGGCCATCCTTCAGTCAGACCAACACAGTTCTGCTGGAGCTGGACAGGCTTTACTCAGAAGATCATTGAAAAGTCAGGATTACCAACGGGCTCTAGAGAGTTGTTTACTGTGAAACTTGGCCAAAGTAAAGAGCTGTATCAATGTCCTGAAGCAAAAAACGTGGTTTCCTCAGTTGTTGAGCATGTCATTTTCCAATGTATTAATTGATTTATATGTAGGAGTGTTTGCTTGAAAAACACCTTGCAAATGTGCAAATGAGCTTTTGGCAGTAACTTCCCTGACGTTACTATGACGCAGGGTGCAGAATCATGCAGTGATGGTGCAGCACCAGCTGACAGTGAAGTGTAGGCTGCTCACAGGCTTGGCTGTGGCAAGGTGACTCACTGCATTCTAATGCAAACCAGTGAAGCAACAGCCCGCAGGGAAAAACTGCTCGTGTTCTTACACACACACCAGCCACAACCACAATACAGTACCCACTTTTTCTCTCTCTGTGCGTGACAAAAAGCCATGCCAGCACTCCTCTCCTGATGATGTCCCTGTCACTGTGCTGTGGATTAAACCTGGCAATATTCAGCCACCCATCGGAGAGCAGATAATTAACTTGCATTGTCTGAAGTTGTTGTTTTACAAATGACAGAGGATTCTGTTTTGCAATGACAGAGGTCCCTCTGACATTTGGTGGCAGCAGTGGGATCCAGTAACCGCAGGGTATCACCTATCCAACCATTGAGTGTTATTGGTTTGAAAAACCAGGCATTTGAAAAATACATTTCTGCCTTTGCATCTATTTGCCTTTAACTACACTCTTACAAAAAAAAGGTTCCCAAAAGGGTTCTTCGGCTGTCCACATAGGAGAACCCTTTTTGGATCTAGGTAGAACCATTTTTGGTTTGAGGTAGAACCCTTTTGGGTTCCATGTAGAACCCTCTGTGGAAAGGAACCAAAAAGGTTGTACCTGGAACCAAAAAGGGTTCTTCAAAGGGTTTAATATATATTTATGTATATATATTTAACCTTTATTTAACTAGACAAGTCAGTTAAGAACAAATTCTTATTTACAATGACGGCCTACCTGTGATACAGCCGGGAATTAAACCAGGGACTGTAGTGACACCTCTTGCACAGAGATGCAGTGCCTTAGATCGCTGCCCCACTTGGGAGCTACGGTGACAGCTGAAGAACCCTTTTAGGTACTAGATTAGAGGTCGACCGATTAATCGGAATGGCCGATTAATTAGGGCCGATTTCAAGTTTTCGTAACAATCGGAAATCTGTATTTTTGGGTGCCGATTTGCTGATTTTTTTCTTAATATATATTTTTTATACCTTTATTTAACTAGTTAAGAACACATTCTTATTTTTAATGACGGCCTAGGAACGGTGGGTTAACTGCCTCGTTCAGGGGCAGAATGACAGTTTTTCACCTTGTCAGCTCGGGGGATCCAATCTTGCAACCTTACAGTTAACTAGGCCAACGCAATAATGACCTGCTTCTCTCTCATTGCACTCCACAAGGAGACTGCCTGTTACGCGAATGCAGTAAGCCAAGGTAAGTTGCTAGCTAGCTAGCATTAAACTTATCTTATAAAAAAACAATCAATCATAATCACTAGTTAACTACACATGGCTGATGATATTACTAGATATTATCTAGCATGTCCTGTGTTGCATATAATCTCACTGAGCATACAAGCATACAAGTATCTAAGTATCTGACTGAGCGGTGGTAGGCAGAAGCAGGCGTGTAAACATTCATTCAGCAGCTCTTTGTTGTGCGTCAAGCATTGTGCTGTTTATGACTTCAAGCCTATCAACTCCCGAGATGAGGCTGGTGTAACTGAAGTGAAATGGCTAGCTAGTTAGCGCGCGCTAATAGAGTTTCAAATGGCACTCGCTGAGACTTCTCGTAGTTGTTCCCCTTGCTCTGCATGGGTAACGCTGCTTCGATGGTGGCTGTTGTCGTTGTGTTGCTGGTTCAGGTCCAGGGAGGAGCGAGGAGAGGGACGGAAGCTATACTGTTACACTGGCAATACTAAAGTGCCTATAAGAACAACCAATAGTCAAAGGTTAATGAAATACAAATGGTATAGAGAGAAATAGTCCTATAATTCCTATAATGACTACAACCTAAAACTTCTTACCTGGGAATATTGAAGACTCATGTTAAAAGGAACCAACAGCTTTCATATGTTCTCATGTTACATTTACATTTACATTTAAGTCATTTAGCAGACGCTCTTATCCAGAGCGACTTACAAATTGGTGCATTCACCTTATGACATCCAGTGGAACAGCCACTTTACAATAGTGCATCTAAATCTTTTAAGGGGGGGGGTGAGAAGGATTACTTTATCCTATCCTAGGTATTCCTTAAAGAGGTGGGGTTTCAGGTGTCTCCGGAAGGTGGTGATTGACTCCGCTGTCCTGGCGTCGTGAGGGAGTTTGTTCCACCATTGGGGAGCCAGAGCAGCGAACAGTTTTGACTGGGCTGAGCGGGAACTGTACTTCCTCAGTGGTAGGGAGGCGAACAGGCCAGAGGTGGATGAACGCAGTGCCCTTATTTGGGTGTAGGGCCTGATCAGAGCCTGGAGGTACTGAGGTGCCGTTCCCCTCACAGCTCCGTAGGCAAGCACCATGGTCTTGTAGCGGATGCGAGCTTCAACTGGAAGCCAGTGTAGAGAGCGGAGGAGCGGGGTGACGTGAGAGAACTTGGGAAGGTTGAACACTAGACGGGCTGCGGCGTTCTGGATGAGTTGTAGGGGTTTAATGGCACAGGCAGGGAGCCCAGCCAACAGCGAGTTGCATTAATCCAGACGGGAGATGACAAGTGCCTGGATTAGGACCTGCGCCGCTTCCTGTGTGAGGCAGGGTCGTACTCTGCGGATGTTGTAGAGCATGAACCTACAGGAACGGGCCACCGCCTTGATGTTAGTTGAGAACGACAGGGTGTTGTCCAGGATCACGCCAAGGTTCTTAGCACTCTGGGAGGAGGACACAATGGAATTGTCAACCGTGATGGCGAGATCATGGAACGGGCAGTCCTTCCCCGGGAGGAAGAGCAGCTCCGTCTTGCCGAAGTTCAGCTTGAGGTGGTGATCCGTCATCCACACTGATATGTCTGCCAGACATGCAGAGATGCGATTCGCCACCTGGTCATCAGAAGGGGGAAAGGTGAAGATTAATTGTGTGTCGTCTGCATAGCAATGATAGGAGAGACCATGTGAGGTTATGACAGAGCCAAGTGACTTGGTGTATAGCGAGAATAGGAGAGGGCCTAGAACAGAGCCCTGGGGGACACCAGTGGTGAGAGCGCGTGGTGAGGAGACAGATTCTCGCCACGCCACCTGGTAGGAGCGACCTGTCAGGTAGGACGCAATCCAAGCGTGGGCCGCGCCGGAGATGCCCAACTCAAAAATGTTCTGAGCAAGGAACTGAAACGTTAGCACATATTGCACTTTGACTTTCTTCTCCAACACTTTGTTTTTGCATTATTTAAATGAAATTGAACATGTTTCATTATTTACTTGAGGCTAAATTGATTTTATTGATGTATTATATTAAATTAAAATAAGTGTTCATTCAGTATTGTTGTAATTGTCATTATTACAAAAAAAATACAAAAAAAACAATTGGCCGATTAATCGGTAGCGGCTTTTTTGGTCCTCCAATAATCGGTATCGCCATTGAAAAATCATAATCGGTCGACCTCTATACTAACAGTGTACCTGTGCCAAGTGACTGCTATTGCTATTCAAATAATCCCATGTGTGAGCAACTGAGTCATGAGGTTTAATGCATGAGAGAGAGAGAGAGAGAGAGAGAGAGAGAGAGAGAGAGAGAGAGAGAGAGAGAGAGAGAGAGAGAGAGAGAGAGAGAGAGAGAGAGAGAGAGAGAGAGAGAGAAAGAAAGAAAGAAAGAGAGAGAGAGAGAGAAAGAAAGAAAGAAAGAAAGAAAGAGGGAGAGAGAGAGATCCTCCAGGCAAGCCACTCTTTACTGAAGGATGAATACATTTATGTATACAGGAGCCCCCCCATCTCTCTATGATGAATGGTTAGTACTCAATAATAGGGTTGTTTTAAAGTGGACAGTCTCATACAGCCTCATAGAAAAGATCTGGTACATTAAAAGCAATGTTTTGGAACACTGAGTCTGTTCTACTGCAACTGGGAGTACATAGTAGTTACAGTAACTTTGAAATGTTAAAAAAAAACTATTACTGTTTACTTTGTCGATGTCACTGAAACATTGACTATGAACTCATTGCTGAAGTAATCAATGTTATGAGCACACATCCATCTTGAGCTACTATATAGGCTTAATAGAAGAAAAACAACAACCAAAATGTAGGGAGAAAAGCGGGAACAGAGCACGGTTACTACAGTAGGCTGAGGTGCACCATTACAGTACGCAGTTTGACTTTCACCATCATTTGAAGAAGTAATATCACATGCCAATGCAGTCATAACTGTCCTAGCTGTGTTGTCTATCTCTACCGCCCCCTGTCTGTAGGGCTGAATGCCTAGCATGCAGGGGCAGGAACAGGCCCTGCCTCTCTGACTTTCCCAGACTTGACTGTTGGAGTTGTGACTTCGATGTGGCTTTACCCTGCACTTAAATCTATTTTAGAGGGATGCACAGAGCCTGGTTCTCCCCCAGAAAACTCTGCAGGTCCATGGGACTAGTTTCCCTAGGTTTCTCCACAGAGCAGGGACGACACTGAAATAGAGAACTTTCTGTCTGCTAAGTCACTCTGTGCTCTGTGTACTGTGCACAATGTTGCAGGGGATTTTGAAGATGAATAATGTAACTTGTAATAATGTGAATTGTTCATGTGACTTGAACAAAATCAAAAGAGATAGAGAGGGAGAGGGCGAGGGCGAGAGAAAGAGAGTGAGTGAAAGAGAAATGTCTATATGTAAAAACACATGAAAAAAGAATAAGGTAGAGAGAGAGAAAGACAGAGAAAAGAGAGAAAGAGACAGAGTATTTCCAATTCTACCTTTACATCTTTGCAGATTCAGGGCCCTATAAAATCAATGACGCTGAGAACGCGGGCGAAATCACAGAATCCAGACATTAAAACATAATTCAACAATATTCCAAAATGTTTTGAACTTAGTAGGAAATCTACTAAACGTACTGAATGTAATATTCTAAAAAAATTATACTAATAATAATAATTTGCCCAAGATGATGATGAGACATTAACAAAATGGATAAGTGTTTTCCTTAAACTTTCTGAAGAGGCAATGGCGCAGGAATGGCCCTGTCTGTTTATGCACGTTTGTCTACCACTTTCTGTAGACGTTAGCGATGATGCTTAGGTGATGACTGGTAGATGGAAAAGCATTCCCAAAAACAATGTTAACTAGCTACAAAGTACCCTATGCCTACCTGGCAGAATGATATCATCATTATTTGCATACATCCTGTGGTGATTTGTTAAGCCGATTTTGCAACCACGTGTGCTACAGAAACACCTCTAACCAAAGCAAGTCTCTTCAAGGGTATCTACACACACAAATTAACATTTCATAGAGTTTTTACCCAGACATCAAAAGTAGTTTTCTGATGTGGTTTAATCATTGTTGTTTTTCTATTAGAAATGTGTGACTCAAACCGGGGGAAACCCCCAGAGAAAACTGAATTCAGGAAAAAATCGTAATCAGGCAAAAAATGTAACAGATTTTATATGGCCCAACAGATTGTACTGTATCAAGTATGTGGACACCTGCACGTCGACCACCTCATTCCAAAATCATGGGCATTAATATGGAGTTGGTCCCCCCTTTGCTGCTATAACAGCCTCCACTCTACTGGGAAGGCTTTGCACTAGATGTTGGAACACTGCAGCGGGGATTTGCTTCCATTCACCCACGAGCATTAGTGAGGTCAGGCACGGATGTTGGGCGATTAGGCCAGGCTCGCAGTTGGTGTTCCAATTCATCCCAAAGGTGTTCGATGGGGTTGAGGTCACGGCTCTGTTCAGGCGAGTCAAGTTCTTTCACACCGATCTTGACAAACCATTTCTGTATGGACCTCGCTTTGTGCACGGAGGCATTGTCGTGCTGAAACAGGAAAGGGCAGCCACAGACCATTATTCCTCCTCCAGTTGGCACTATACATTCATCTGTTGGACTGCCAGATGGTGAAGCGTGATTCATTACTCCAGAGAACGAGTTTCCACTGCTTCAGTGTCCAATGGCGGCGAGCTTCACACCACTCCAGCCGACACATGGCATTGCGTATGGTGACCTTAGGTTTGTGACGTTACTTCCAGAGGCAGTTTGGAACTCGGTAGTGAATGTTGCAGCCGAGGACAGACAATTTTTACACGCTACGTGCTCCTAGATGGTTCCACTTCACAATAACAGCACTTACAGTTGATCGAGGCAGCTCGAGCAGGGCAGAAATTTGACGAACTGACTTGTTGGAAAGGTGGCATCCTATGACGGTGCCACGTTGAAAGTCCCTGAGCTATTCAGTAAGGCCATTCTACTGCCAATGTTTGTCTATGGAGATCTCATGGCTGTGTGCCTGATTTTATACACCTGTCAGCAACGGGTGTGGCTGAAATAGCCAAATCCACTAATTTGAAGGGGCATCCACATACATGTATATACGTATATAGTGTATGTCTGTAAGGGGTTAACCCTGATACTGCACGTGGTCTCCATTGGGATACGGAGCCGGCCCACTCTGGGCTCCGACATCGCCCTGCCAGAACAGATGGTGGCCATATGTATACAGAGAGGGACCAGACATGATGGAGCTAGCCTGAGAAACAGTGATGTAGAAATGAAGAGAGAAGGGAAAACAGAACATACAGTGCAGTAGATGACAGCTTTAGTCTCTCTCATGCGTTGATATTTGTAGTGGTAGAAATACAGCTGTGAGTGAAATGTCTAGAGTTGGATCTGAGTTAGAGGAGAGGAGAGGGACAGATGCCTGGGATGACTGTACAAGTGCTGGTGTATGGTCTTCGCCTGGGATACCCAGCAACCACAGTACGGTCTATGACGGCCACCGACCACAAATCTTTAATGGGTTAGTACTGTACCAGCCCCAGGAATGTGTTTGGAGTTGGAGGTTACAACCACTCTGACGGAGATAGATCACACATGCCCTGGGAGAAAAGATCTCTACACATCTCTACACACTCTGCACGTGTCTGCATGGATAAGTAATAGAACACGGTCTAGGGAGAGAGCATTTCAACACGCTATCAGTCACACACACATATTGTAAACACGCACATACTGTACATACGCACGTGCACAAGAGCACACACATTCACACGCAAGCACACGCACATATGTATGCACACACAAATGCATGCACACCACATGCGCATGCACGCCAGCACACGCACAAAGAAATTTAGACTACGACACAGAAAGAATTATGCATCAAACTGTGTATAGTAGTAGTCTATACATCGCAGTAAGGAGAAGAATGTATAGTTTTTGCTTACAGTAACGCGTTCATTTGAAACTTCCATTTAAATTTCAACCAACCAGGATCTCACACAGACACACACAAAGGGACTACCTGCACATGCACAAACACGCATCAACAAAACTCATGAATTCCACCTGTCGAGGATTCAAAAGCTGTCTGCCTCTTTCAACCTTGCTGCACTGGAGGAGTGAGTTGCCACCTGGAGAGAGCCATGCGAATGAAGAATAGATTCAGTCCTTTGTAACCGTTTGCGAGCCAGTACAATTTCCATTACATCTGAAAACTCCCCTACTGCTCAGTGTATAAAGGGCTAGGAAAGAAACAGAATTTGGGGGAATTGTTTAGCACTGAAAAAAGGAACTTCCAATATGCCCTTATGCCGACATACATGGCAAAGGAAATGAGAGTGTCATGCAGGTGAATGAGGACCCAAAAGCGACTTGGCGAAAACAGAGTCTTTAATCCAGTAAAGTAATTCTACAAACATAAGACATAATTCCACTCGTAATGACGAGAACAGACTGGAGACTCGATCAAGAACTGCAGGTTGCCTCGGGAAGGCACTTGAACCTAGCAGACTCAGACACCTGCTCTCCACGCAGCATCTGAGGGAAACACGACACGACAGGGCGATACACAGACACAGCACGGTGAACAATAGACAAGGATCCGACAGGACAGGAACGGAAAACAAGGGAAGAAATAGGGACTCTAATCAGGGGAAAAGATAAGGAACAGGTGTGGGAAGACTAAATGATTGATTAGGGGAATAGGAACAGCTGGGAGCAGGAACGGAACGATAGAGAGAAGAGAGAGAGGAAGGGAGAGAGAAAAAGGGGAACGAACCTAAAAAGACCAGCAGGGGGAAAATGAACAGAGGGAAAAGCAAAATGACAAGACAATCTAAGACAAAACATGACAGAGAGTGCATACATGTGTAACAATTGATATTCCTAAGGAATATATAGACAGTCATTTAACAATACACCAGCCATTTGATTCCAATAGTTATGGCGGAACGAACAATTGACTTAGATGGAAAGTCTCTCTATACTTCCATACTGTCTGATCCTAGTACACCATTCACCCAAAGCATGTTCGTCTAGTTTCCTTCTCTCATCTTGACTAGCCTGTTTCCACATCTGGTTGTGCTTTCTTGCCAACTCCCATGGTCATTGTCCAACCAAACAACGGCCATCGCAGTTGGCAAGACGGAGTAAACAGATATGGGGGGCCAGACTACCTCTTGACAGCATGTTGATGAGATATCCTGTCTGTTTCAATGAGCAACATTCTGAGAGAAGGTTATCTAATGACTTTTCTGTGAGAAATCAATACGTCATTGCATCGCCTGTAACTAGCTATTCATCTTCAAAATGAGAACACAAAACAAACGAGTTGTATCTATATTAAATGACTGGTCCTGGGTGTGTGTGTGCATGCGTAAGTAACTGTGCCTGACTGAAGGATAACTGACGGGTAGAGCGATAGAGAGGCTGACAGATAGAATGAACAGAGCAATCCCAGGCCCCTGAGCAGATTGGCCACAGCCCCGGGTGGATGGCATCACACAGAGACAGCTGACAGCCTGAGATAAACCATGAGCGTCATGATACTGACACACACACACACACACACACACACACACACACACACACACACACACACACACACACACACACACACACACACACACACACACACACACACACACACACACACACACACACACACACACACACACACACACACAAAATAAGGATGAGGTCTGATTGACACACAACAGGGACACAACCCCAACCTGCATTACGCAATTCCCTCCAATCTGAGAAAAAAAATTGTTTTCTGTAAGCCCTGTTATTTTATCCTGAGGTAATAGCTAAATTGCTTTCTGTTATTCACCTCTTTTTATACCATTTCTTCTGTCAAGGGTAATATCCCTGCGTGTAATATACATGAGTCGCATGCTCCCTGCAGGATGCTTTCCAGACAATGCTAGCAATCAGAGGCAGCAGAGAGAGAACAAGAAGGAAGTCACTGAGCGGGTACTATGCTCCGATCATTCCTCTGTGACTGTATCTATCCCAAAGCATGCAGATACAGCTAGATCTGTCCTGGCTATTCCTTGACTTGATATCAACCCCATCTGTTTTATCAGAGTGGACAAAGGGCAGGATGTGTGTGTGTCCGTGCCTGTGTGTGTGGTGTTGAAGGCGTTGTTATATAAAATCACAGTCCTGATGACTACAACATATGTCTTTGAGAGGACAAATGAATCGTTGACAAATGCACTTTGCAACACATTTTACGATATTTGACACAACACTGTGCTATAGTAATTGCTCATATTGCTCCAGAAGCTCTGGTGCAATTAAAAATATGACTAATTTCATAAAATGAGTTTTGCTGCAGGGGGATATTTTCCTCTGGGTCATTGTACACGGAAGACATCATATCCAGACGCTTGTTAACATTGGGACCATTCAAGTCCCACTTGAATCCATGCTGTATATGAGAATAAAATACGAATGCGAAACAATTGTTTGTTTTTTAAATTCAATTTTAACCAACAATGGAAATAGAATCCTTGTGGCGGTGGAGCTTGAGTGCTAAAGTCTAAAATGACACTCAGTAGGTCTACTCATCCAACCCAGCATGAAAAACCAGGGCAGTAACTACAGCATGATACTCAAATATGAATGTGAACGATCCTGCTGGAGTTTCTCCTTGGACCTAAAGGAGAAACTCCTAAAGGAACAGTATAATTTCAAATCAAATCAAATTTTATTGGTCGCATACACATATTTAGCAGATGTTATTGAGGGTGTAGTGAAATGCTTGTGTTCCCAGCTCCAACAGTGCAGTAATATCTAACAGTACACACATCTCAAAGTAAAGAATTTAATGAAGAAATATAGAAATATTAGGATGAGCAATGTCAGAGTCAAGAGTACATATAGATACATATGTGTGATGGGATGTGTAGACATTATGGACATTATTTGGATAGAATATGCAGTATATCTGAAGAATACATTGGATAGAATATGCAGTATATCTGAAGAATACATTGATAGAATATGCAGTATATCTGAAGAATACATAGGATAGAATATGCAGTACATTTGAAGAATACATAGGATAGAATATGCAGTATATCTGAAGAATACATAGGATAGAATATGCAGTATATCTGAAGAATACATTGGATAGAATATGTAGTATATCTGAAGAATACATTGGATAGAATATGCAGTATATCTGAAGAATACATTGGATAGAATATGCAGTACATTTGAAGAATACATAGGATAGAATATGCAGTATATCTGAAGAATACATTGGATAGAATATGCAGTATATCTGAAGAATACATTGGATAGAATATGCAGTACATTTGAAGAATACATAGGATAGAATATGCAGTATATCTGAAGAATACATTGGATAGAATATGCAGTATATCTGAAGAATACATAGGATAGAATATGCAGTACATTTGAAGAATACATAGGATAGAATATGCAGTATATCTGAAGAATACATTGGATAGAATATGCAGTATATCTGAAGAATACATAGGATAGAATATGCAGTATATCTGAAGAATACATTGGATAGAATATGCAGTATATCTGAAGAATACATTGGATAGAATATGCAGTATATCTGAAGAATACATTGGATAGAATATGCAGTATATCTGAAGAATACATAGGATAGAATATGCAGTACATTTGAAGAATACATAGGATAGAATATGCAGTATATCTGAAGAATACATAGGATAGAATATGCAGTATATCTGAAGAATACATTGGATAGAATATGTAGTATATCTGAAGAATACATTGGATAGAATATGCAGTATATCTGAAGAATACATTGGATAGAATATGCAGTATATCTGAAGAATACATTGGATAGAATATGCAGTATATCTGAAGAATACATAGGATAGAATATAGTACATTTGAAGAATACATAGGATAGAATATGCAGTATATCTGAAGAATACATAGGATAGAATATGTAGTATATCTGAGGAATACATAGGTTAGAATATGCAGTATATCTGAAGAATACATAGGATAGAATATGCAGTATATCTGAAGAATAGATAGGATAGAATATGCAGTATATCTGAAGAATACATAGGATAGAATATGTAGTATATCTGAAGAATACATAGGATAGAATATGTAGTATATCTGAAGAATACATAGGATAGAATATGCAGTATATCTGAAGAATACATAGGATAGAATATGTAGTATATCTGAGGAATACATAGGATAGAATATGCAGTATATCTGAAGAATACATAAGATAGAATATGTAGTATATCTGAAGAATACATAGGATAGAATATGCAGTATATCTGAAGAATACATAGGATAGAATATGTAGTATATCTGAAGAATACATAGGATAGAATATGCAGTATATCTGAAGAATACATAGGATAGAATATGCAGTATATCTGAAGAATACATAGGATAGAATATGTAGTATACTGTATCTGAAGAATACATAGGATAGAATATGCAGTATATCTGAAGAATACATAGGATAGAATATGCAGTATATCTGAAGAATAAATAGGATATAATATGTAGTATACTGTATCTGAAGAATACATAGGATAGAATATGCAGTATATCTGAAGAATACATAGGATAGAATATGCAGTACATTTGAAGAATACATAGGATAGAATATACAGTATATCTGAAGAATACATAGGATAGAATATGCAGTATATCTGAAGAATACATTGGATAGAATATGTAGTATATCTGAAGAATACATTGGATAGAATATGCAGTATATCTGAAGAATACATTGGATAGAATATGCAGTATATCTGAAGAATACATTGGATAGAATATGCAGTATATCTGAAGAATACATAGGATAGAATATGCAGTACATTTGAAGAATACATAGGATAGAATATGCAGTATATCTGAAGAATACATAGGATAGAATATGTAGTATATCTGAGGAATACATAGGTTAGAATATGCAGTATATCTGAAGAATACATAGGATAGAATATGCAGTATATCTGAAGAATAGATAGGATAGAATATGCAGTATATCTGAAGAATACATAGGATAGAATATGTAGTATATCTGAGGAATACATAGGATAGAATATGTAGTATATCTGAAGAATACATAGGATAGAATATGCAGTATATCTGAAGAATACATAGGATAGAATATGTAGTATATCTGAGGAATACATAGGATAGAATATGCAGTATATCTGAAGAATACATAAGATAGAATATGTAGTATATCTGAAGAATACATAGGATAGAATATTATATCTGAAGAATACATAGGATAGAATATGTAGTATATCTGAAGAATACATAGGATAGAATATGCTATTGAAGAATATGCAGTATATCAGAATACATAGATAGAATCAGAGCATATCTGAAGAATCATAGGATAGAATATGTAGTATACTGTATCTGAAGAATACATAGGATAGAATATGCAGTATATCTGAAGAATACATAGGATAGAATATGCAGTATATCTGAAGAATAAATAGGATATAATATGTAGTATCTGTATCTGAAGAATACATAGGATAGAATATGCAGTATATCTGAAGAATACATAGGATAGAATAGTACCAGTATATCTGAAGAATACATAGGATAGAATATGTAGTATATCTGAAGAATACATAGGATAGAATATGTAGTATATCTGAAGAATACATAGGACAGAATATGCAGTATATCTGAAGACTACATAGGATAGAATAGTGTATGTACATCAATAGTTGAATAGGATGGCTTTGATTGTATTATACATTTGTAATGAGTAAAACAGTATGTAAATATTACTACAGTGACCAGTGTTCCATTAATAAAGTTACCAGTGTTCCATGTCTATGTACATAGGGCAGCAGTCTCTAAGGTGCAGGGTTAAGTCGGTTAGTGACAGGGCAGGGCAGGGCAGTTCAGGGCAGGGTACTGGGCGGAGGCCAGCTAGTGATGGCTATTTAACAGTCTGATATCATGACAGATGTCCAACCTCTTGATTATTCCTCTTCTATGCCATGTTGCTATTGACTAAATGTCAGAGCAGATAGCTCAGGGTCGACAATGGAGAGGAATCCCGCCAGGAGGAGATAGCAATCAGAGGGGATGGTCCGGTGACTCGCTAGAAAGACCACCATGTGCTGAAATGTGAGATTGGGACGAGCACGACAGGAAGAGATTCATTTGTTTGGTGTCAGATGCTCCTCTGTGATAGTGTCAGAAAATGGGCAGTATGGTGTTCCCTCCCTCCCTCCCTCCCTCTCCTCTCCTCTCTTCTCATGTCTCTTTTCATCTCCTTTTCTCTACCTCTCCCCTCTATCATACGCAGGCGTCAAAGGTTAATGGAGTTAGAAATGAGAACTGGATAGAGGCACAATAAAAAAGTAATTCCCTCAGTTTCTTTATACTCAAGGCATATCCCTCTACCTCTCATGTATATGGTAAGAGAACATATAAACCCTATTCACACACTGTAATCTACATAAATCTACATCAGAAGAAGCCCTCATCCTCCGGCATTTATTTTGTATTCTCTCTCACACACACACATCCTGCCCCTCTCTTTTTCTCATTGACACACACACACACACACACACACACACACACACACACACACACACACACACACACACACACACACACACACACACACACACACACACACACACACACACACACACACACACACACACACACACACACACACACACACACACGCACATACCACGCTCCATAACATAACACCTTGCTGTGCAAGCGATATCGATAGGGCTGGAACAATTACTATATAACCACGTAAGAAACGTTTTTGGGATGAAAACGTCACGAAAAAAAAATAAACGTTATGACCATACAAAAAAAACTGCCAGGTATTGGTGCGGTTGAGGTCATTTCTGCGATAACGTGGACTTTTAACAAGGTGATGAATTTTTGTTGCCCCTTGCTGAAACAGTCATTTTCAATATTCTTAGCAATGATTAAGGAACCCATGTAAGCATTAGCTAGGTAGCCACTTGTTGTTGTCCTATTGAAATAACTAGCTAGCCAGCTACTTAACCCGGTTACCCAAAACTAACGTTATAAGCAGCCAGCTAGCTTCATCTGGCTCGAATGGTTTGACCTGACAGGGTTATGTGTTTGTGAAGCTAGCCACAAAAGTTGAATTTGCGGTTCACCTTCAAAATAAAGGTCCCTCTTTGAAAGTGATGTAGAAGGTTTCAATTGGCGGAATCATGTTATTAAACAAGTTTGGAGTGTTGGAATGTGAGGCAATGACATGGGGTATCAGTCTACTCAGTGACACCCACAGCAAACATCTGTAAATAGTTTATGCAAATATTAGCGTCACAGCTCTTATTGCGGGAAATCACCTCCCCAGTCAGCCTATTGTGCATATTGACATTCATATTGCACTGTACAGCCTTACCTAAGGATTGGGGATCAATGAAATGGGGTATCAGTCTACTCAATACCCAAGTGCTTTTTTCCCAAAGTCCACCTCAAGAGTTATCAGGCTCCAAAACATCGAAGCAGTACTGTTTTTCCTCTGGAATAGTTTTTAATACACATAGCAGGTTGACTGGTGCAATAAATGTGGTTCAATTCATAGTGGTATCAGAGTGGGTGTCACTAGGTAGTCTGATATCCCATGTCATTGATCCACAATCCATAGCTAAGGCTGTATAGTGAAATACGTATGCCTCTAATGCAATTCTAAAGTATAATATGTCCTGTGTGATTTCAACAGATTTTTGTCAAATTAACAAATGATTGTCTTTTGTTAAATTTATAGAAGAACATTCCAAACTCGTTTAGCACGATCTATTCCATTATGGCATGATTCCACTATTTGTATTCATTGAGAGACTTTTATTTTTGATGTAAACTGGAAATTCCGCTATTGTGGCTAATCCTTATTGTGGCTAGCTTCACTTAGGTGGGTCTGACCACAATCATTCAAATAAGAACTGTCTTATAAATTAGGGGTTTATTTTAGATGATGACAGTTAGCCAGATAGTTAGCTAGCTAACTATAGCTACAGAAACAGATTATGTTTTTTTTTTTTGGGGGGGGGGGTCATTTTTGCATCAAGTGGCGCAGCAGTCTAAGGCACTGCATCTCAGGGCAAGAGGCATCACTACAGTCCCTGGTTTGAATCCAGGCTATGTCACATCCGGCCGTGATTAGGAGTCCCATAGGGTGACGCACAATTGGCTCAGCATCATCTGGGTTTGGCCGGGGTAGGTCGTCATTGTAAATAAGAATTTGTTCTCAACTGGTTTGCCTAGTTAAATAAAAAAAAATCCATCAGCTAGCTTTTTTTATGACCAGCACTGTCTATAGCTTGGGGAAATGTGTCTGCGCTTGTGTGGCAGCGGCAGGTGCACGAGACAATACTTTACCAGCATCATAGCATCGTTGTGACACATGAAATACAAGTGACAAATGTGATCAATGTGTAATAACTACGTAAAACATTTATGAACGTGTTAAACTATTATGTGACATGCAGTCATATTCAGGTCCTGATTGGTCAACAATTTGCCCCGCAAAGACCCTAATGGTGTTCCATAATTGATGGGTACATTTCCTGCTTTCACTTCCTACTTTGCTCGTATGGGTCAGAGATATCGAAAGCTGGGGAGATTTTAGCATGTAAATCTTGGTGGGGCAAATCCCCCTATTGTTTTAGATGAATGCCAGCAAAGCCACAAAACAACACACCACTAAACAATACATTAATTGCACTATAATGGTGACAAACGGTGCCCACAAACTGTTAGGGTCTACATAAAGCTGTCCGAACAGCAGAGCCCTTCTTTTCAGCACCAAGGAGTGGGCGGAGCCTTGTCTGGCAGCAAAACAGTTAATTCAGCATCCTTTACTACCTTTAAAAAACATAGCTGATATGGCTGACTTGCTTAAACAAATGTGGTTTATACTGACAATTGAGATGTACAAACTGTGGCATAAGGGGACGACAAGTGGATAAGAGGCAATCCGTAATTTCTATTTACATTTATATTTAAGTCATTTAGCAGACATTAATGAGCTAGCTAGGATGGATGTAGTCAATATAACTATTTGTTCAGCACCTTTGAAATGTACAGTGACAGAATTCAGAACATGGGCCGTGCTTACAGTATACTCCCTGTACACCAAGTCAAAACCATAGTATAAATAAAGGGGGCATATAAGCAGACAATGAAACCTCTTTCAATATTCAATGATTTCTCTAAAACAGGCTATAGGCTACATGTGCACCACCAAGTCAGAAAAATAGGCTAAGTTATAAGGTGGAAATGCTTATCCTTTTAACCCTTAACTTCTTCGAGATAGGGGGCGCTCTTTTAATTTTTTGGATAAAAAACGTTCCCGTTTTAAACAAGATATTTTGTCACGAAAAGATGCTCGACTATGCATGTAATTGACAGCTTTGGAAAGAAACAACTCTGACATTTCCAAAACTGCAAAGATATTATCTATGAGTGCCCCAGAACTAATGCTACAGGCGAAACCAAGATGAAATTTCATACAGGAAATGGTCCAGATTTTGAATGCCCTGTGTTCCAATGTCTCCTTATATGGCTGTGAATGCGCCAGGAATGAGCCTGCACTTTCTGTCGTTTCCCCAAGGTGTCTGCAGCATTGTGACGTATTTGTAGGCATATCATTGGAAGATTGACCATAAGAGACTACATTTACCAGGTGTCCGCCCGGTGTCCTCCGTCAAAATTATTGCGTAATCTCCAGGTCCAGGTTCCATTTTCTTCAGTAGAGAAACCAAACTGCCACAAATGATTTATCGTCGATAGATATGAGAAAAACACATTGAGGATTGATTCTAAACAACGTTTGCCATGTTTCTGTCGATATTATGGAGTTAATTTGGAAAAAAGTTTGGGTTGTAATGACTTAATTTTCGGGTTTTTTCTTACCCAAACGTGATGAACAAAACGGAGCGATTTGTCCTACACAAATAATATTTTTGGAAAAACCGAACATTTGCTATCTAACTGAGAGTCTCCTCATTGAAAACATCTGAAGTTCTTCAAAGGTAAATTGTTTTATTTGAATGCTTTTCTTGTTTTTGTGAAAATGTTGCATGCTGAATGCTAAGGTTAAATGCTATGCTAGGCTATCAATACTCTTACACAAATGCTTGTTTAGCTATGGTTCACAAGCATATTTTGAAAATCTGAGATGACAGTGTTGTTAACAAAAGGCTAAGCTTGAGAGCTAATATATTTATTTCATTTCATTTGCAATTTTCATGAATAGTTAACGTTGTGTTATGCTAATGAGCTTGCGGCTATAAATAGGATCCCGGATACGGGATTGCTCTTAGCAACAGGTTAAACACAGACTTGGACCACACACCCAGTCCACTGAACAGCAGACTAGTGATTGCTTTGCAACGCTTGCAGTTAGCCACTGATTCCTTCCAAACCACTCATTGTTGAATATGCGATTTCCAACTTGTAGTATATTGTTTATGTCTAATAGCCAATGAGCACCGATACGTTTTATCTATAATTTATCCTCATAATTTATTTTCATATGACCATGATTGAAAAGGATTTGCTAGTAGATTGTCAACTTGATTCATGATGATGACTGCTTGTCTATCTTGCTAGCTAAGATTTTGAAAATATGATGTTGACATGATCAGTCCAATAAAAGCTACGGTAGATATGATGTGATTTGACGTCATTTTATCTGAGGCCAATGACCTTGAGCCTTCTTGGATGAGCACTTCTAATGTAACTCTATGGCAGCATCCAAGGGGCTTGAATATTTGTGCTCTCTTTGTGGTAACGTAGTGTCCCCATGAGTGACAGCACACTGAGCCAATCACGGTGCAACTAGAGAACATTACCAACCCCTAAGCTCCGTATTTTCCGCTGGCTGCCCCACCACCACAGAAAGCACTGAGCTAGGCTGAAACACCTGCATTTTGGAGCTGCCTTACTCAATAAATTAAAAAAGAGAACATGTTTGTATGCGGCTTTATTAACTCAATGATTTAAATGTTTTACATTGTTTGCAAACTGATATGTGACATGTATTAATAACAAAATAACATGCAAAACATGCAACCATTTTTAAAATGGTATTTTATTTATTTTTTAGCTAAACAGGTGGGGTCGCCACTGATTATAGGTTAAATAGGGGGTGCGTATATTTGTACTGTTTCACTTCATGTATACGTGGGTAACCTGTATGAGTGTGAGGCGTGGAAATGTGTTTTTTGATTATTCGCCCTTGGAGAGTGGGGTCACGGCCAGGGATCAGAAGTTATTGACAGTGACCCTGGAGCAATTAGGGTTAAATGCCTTACTCAAGGGCAGATTAACAGATTTTTCACCTTGTAGGCTCCGTGATTCAAACTAGTAACCTTTTGTTTACTGGCCCAACATTCTAACCATGAGGCTAACTGCCGCCCATATGGATAATGACGAGATACTTATGGATTCTCCCTAACAATTCGTTGTCAACAGAGCGGAACGTCTCTCGCCTATTCCTCTCTTAGATTAATGGATACATCATGTTATTTCAATACTTTTTTCAATATTCAATGAGGGGTGTTGACGTCAACGGCCAATGGAGAATGAGATGCAATGCTAGCCTCATGAATATGCATACACCGTCTCGAATTTCAACAGGGATAACTCTGATGTAAAGTGTTTTTCTCAAAGTTGCCAGGATGTCACGTGCATCACACTTATACTGAACAAAAGTATAAATGACCTAAGCATTACGAAACTTCTATTAGATAAAATAAGCCTCATGCATCAAAATAGCAATTCATGTTTATCTTGGCTAAATTTGTCACTTTCATTGCCCCCCCATACAAAAACTCCTTATCTGATTAATAATTAAGGGTCTGCTTAACGTAGACAGGTTTTGGGCAGAGATAGGGCTCTCGCTTCGCCTCCCTCTCTCTGTATGGGTACACTCACAATAGCCGCCAGTCCACCCATTATGCCATCATTGACTTGCATGAGGATGCCCATTCTATTCATTCTATTTCTATATTTTTGCTATTCCAGCAGTTATTACAGAAACAGCGGTCATGTGACTGGCCAATTACCATTATCCACAATTCCATGACCATCACAGCCCTAGATATTGAGGAACATATCTGCTTCTTCCTTTGGGGGAAATACCAGAAATAATCACTGATAGCTGCTGCCATGCCAACAGAGCCCAAGAGAGCACAGTCAGTCCCCCACTGTTTCCTGTGTCACTACAGAAAGGAGCACGCTAGCACAGTACACCTGCACAAACACACACACATGCTCACACACACAGACACACTTTCATTCCTGAATAACCTTCTGACAGAGACATGCACAATGCTGTCTTTCTCGTCCTCTCCTCCTGCTCTTTATGGAAGAAAAGGTCATTCAAAGCTGTGTGTGTGCGGTTTGAAAAGAGACACTCCATCTATCGTCAACCAGGGAAATAACAGAGCTCAACTGACTGACAGAACATCTAGAGGAGAGAGCGTCTTACCTGAAAGCATTATTATCATAGAGTATTATCTTTAAAGATAATTTTTTCTTTCCCTCTTAAACGTGTGGAATCATTAGTCTTCCCCGAGTTGTTTCGGGAACTGAGAGGTAATTTGTGAGGGAACGAGATCCAAATTGGTCGGTAATTGTTTAACTCACCTAGGGTAATCTATCATTTTGATTGTGTAAAATAGCTGGGTGTAATATTGTGAACAGTGGAAGTGGGCCACATTGGCAGAGAGTGATTAGACGGGGGCCTTGTGTTGCCGTTCCGTACCGTAGTCGACTTCTCCAGGGAACGACCTTGACTGTTAGGGACCACTTCCCGCCCAATTCTCTGTCACTTTCATAATGGGAGAACACCATGTGAAGGTGAAAGGGTCATCTAGATTCAACACGTCTACATGGCAGAGAATTTAGGAGTCATTTCAGAGGAAGAGCCCAGGTCAACGTCACTCTTTTGACAAAGAAATGTGGAAAATGTTTCCACAGAGAGGAACAATGTCGTTTTCGGGGTGACTGAATGATTGTGCCGGATGTTAAGATGATGATACACATCAGCTCATAGTTTTAAGAGTGGCAGTTTGAAGTTTGGCAGCTAGTTACAGTATTGACCTCACTGTCCTTCCAACAAGTATTTCACACTGACACATTCAACTGTACAGTACACACACAAAGTAAAGAGGGCTGAGGATGCATAGCACCAAGAGCACAACATTACA